>NC_058135.1:28413563-28414130 GCF_016433145.1 Gracilinanus agilis
TGGGAAAGGAAAGACTTTAAAACCAAGCAAGAGTTAGAGAAAATTACAAAATGTAAATTAAATGGTTTTGATTATATTAAACTAAAAAGCTTTTGTACAAACAAAAACAATGTAGTCAAAATCAGGAGGGAAACAACAAATTGGGAAAAAATCTTTATACCGAAAAACTCCGACAGGGATCTAATCACTCAAATATACAAGGAGTTAAAGCAATTGTATAAAAAATCAAGCCATTCCCCAATTGATAAATGGGCAAGAGACATGAATAGGCAATTTTCAGGTAAAGAAATCAAAAGTATCAATAAGCACATGAGAAAGTGTTCCAAATCTCTAATAATTAGAGAAATGCAAATCAAAACAACTCTGAGGTATCACCTCACACCTAGCAGATTGGCTAAAATGAAAGAAGGGGAGAGTAATGAATGTTGGAGGGGATGTGGCAAAATTGGGACATTAATGCATTGCTGGTGGAGTTGTGAACTGATCCAGCCATTCTGGCTGGCAATTTGGAATCATGCTCAAAGGGCTATAAAAGAATGCCTGCCCTTTGATCCAGCCATACCATTG
>NC_058135.1:28414184-28499788 GCF_016433145.1 Gracilinanus agilis
TGTGAACTGATCCAGCCATTCTGGCTGGCAATTTGGAATCATGCTCAAAGGGCTATAAAAGAATGCCTGCCCTTTGACCCAGCCATACCATTGTTGGGTTTGTACCCCAAAGAGATCATAGATAAACAGACATGTACAAAAATATTTATAGCTGCGCTTTTTGTGGTGGCAAAAAACTGGAAAAGGAGGGTATGTCCTTCAATTGGGGAATGGCTGAACAAACTGTGGTATATGCGGGTGATGGAATACTATTGTGCTAAAAGGAATAATAAACTGGAGGAGTTCCAGGCGAACTGGAGAGACCTCCAGGATCTGATGCAGAGCGAAAGGAGCAGAGCCAGAAGAACTCTGTACACAGAGACTGATATACTGTGGTAAAATTGAATGTAATGGGCTTCTGTACCAGCAGCAATGCAATGACCCAAGACAATTCCGAGGGATTTATGGTAAAGAATGCTACCCACATTCAGAGGAAGGACTGCAGGAGAGGAAACATATAAGAAAAGCAACTGCTTGAACGCATGGGTCGGGGCGGACATGATTGAGGGTGTGGACTCGAAACTACCACACCAATGCAACCACCAACAATTGGGAAATTGGTCTTGATCAAGGACACATGACAAAACCAGTGGAAAAGTGCGTCGGCCATGGGTGGGGGGAGTGCGGGGGGTGAAGGGGAAAATAGGAGCAAGAAACATGTAACCATGTTAAAAATGATTATTAATAAATGTTAAAAAAAAAAAGTTTGCCCATCGCTGATATTCTAGACTTATTTCCATATTATTGATATTTGCACTAGGGTGATAGTTTAGCAGTGATTCCTAAAGTGGGCGCTACCACCGCCTAGTGGGTGCTGCAGCGATCCAGGAAGGCGGTGATGGCCACAGGTGCATTTATCTTTCCTAGTAATTGCTATTAAAATTAAAAAAAAAATTTAATTTCCAGGGGGTCAGTAATATTTTTTCTGGAAAGAGGGCGGTAGGCCAAAAAAGTTTGGGAAACACTGGTTTAGAGTCTGTATCCCCAATCATATCCCCATTGACCCGTGTGATCAAGGAGTTGTTTTTCTTCTGTGTTTCTGCTCCCACAGTTCTTTCTCTGGATGTGGACAGTGTTCTTTCTCATAAGTCCCTCAGAATTGTCCTGGATCATAGCATTGCTGCTAGTAGAGAAGTCCATTACATTTGATTGTGCCACAGTGTATCCATTTCTGTTTTTATATGGTTCTCCTGGTTCTGCTCCTTTCACTCTGCAACAATTCCTGGAGTTCTTTCCAGTTCACATGGAATTCTTCCAGTTCATTATTCCTTTTAGCATAATAGTATTCCATCACCAGCAGATACCACAATTTGTTTAGCCATTGCCCAATCAAAGGGCATCCCCTCATTTTCCAATTTTTTGCCACCACAAAGAGCTCGGCTATAAATATTTTTGTACAAGTCTTTTCCTGAATGTGTTTTTGTCTACATTTGGGAGTCTAATATTGAAAGGGAACATTTGAAAGGTAAATTGAGCACATTTGGGAGTCAAAATGACATTATTAAGGATATTAGGGAGATAAAAACAGGTAGATAAAAACAGTTTTGATGGGCATGAAAATTTTTGGAGGGCAAATCTGGGAATTGAAATGGAAATTGTGTTTGGAGAGAGAGGTCCTTGAAATTTCACCATTTTTCCTTCCATCACCTTTAGATGCATTAGAGAAGGCAATCAACTGTATCTCAGGCCCTTCACAACTTGAACATGAGTACAATATAAATTGGAAGAATGTTTTATGTTACTTCTCTGATTCATATAACAGAATGTAATTGTTGTTGGATAGAACAGGCTTTTATAATTTGTTAAATACTGCTGGGAGAACTTGGATTCCCTTTCCTGTACCTTCATCTTTGCCACTTCTTCTGCTAGCTCCCAAATAAAGAGAAAAATTGTGAAGTGGCATTATAAATGGATTAGAAATTGGGATTTTGTAATTGAAATGTAGTTTCTTTATAGTAAATTTCATATTATATTTTCTAAAGTTTTTATAACTGCTAAAACATTTTCATGGAATTTTAGAGGTTTGTAGTTAGAATTCAGATTAAGAGCAAACAGCTGGAGCCCTTCTCCCCTTATTTGAGATGATACATATGTTTTAGTTAAGCAGGTGATTTCTACCTACTAGAGAATAAACAGAATGGAAGCTAGCTTGAAATAATTATTTGAGTTAGTAGCTAAATTGCCTCAGTTGTAATAGACTACGTAGCTCAAGAAGGAATCTGTGAGGGAAAAATTCAGTGAATGAAGATAGATTTTATAGATAGTGATAAGAAAAAGAGGAAGCAGATCAGAATATGAAAGGAGAAAAAAGAAAGGTTCTGTTTTAAAGGACTCTGGAAGGAGATATAGAGAAAGAGGATGAGTAGAATTTTGAGCAAGTAGGGATGAAGAGTTTGAGGGATATTTTTGATTACATGGTTATTCTTTGTGATACACAAGCTGTAAAAATAAAATTACAGCATGAAATCCCCAGATTCCAAAGCAGAGGGGTGGGAATATAAAGTTCTTCCTATCTCTTACTCATAGTTGAAACTGAAAAGCCTCTAGAACAGTTAAGAAAGGGGGGCTAACAATGTCTGCAATATGTAGATAAATCCCATAAATCAATCAGCATTCCTTATGACAAAGGAAAGCATCCACTAAAAGCACATGGATACTCTTTGGCTTTCCTTGCTGTAACTCTTCATGTTGTTCCCCACCTCCATGATTCTACCTTATAACCAATCACATTGTCTTTTCCTCCTCAATCCTGATCTTCATTCTCTTGTGCTTCCTAAAATTATATAAAGGTCAGTAAACCATGCTTCATGGTGTTTGGCCATTGAAAGAGATCACTGACCCTATTTATTGGTTATTGCTACCATAATTAATAAACTTATCAATCATGCTCAGACCTTTGTCTTTCATTGTACCTCAATTTTCAAAAGTAAATAGGGTTAGGATTAGCCTTATTGGAATTTTTGAGTATGGACATTTAGTCACTTTTTAAAAGAATATTTTTTAATTGCTTTCCAGAATTGGATCAAATCACTACTTCACCAACAGTATATTAGAGTCCATTTTGGGGCAGTCTCTTCATCATTGACTATTTCCATCTTTTGTCTTCTTTATCAGTTTTCTGAATATGAAGTAAAATATTAAAGTTGTTTTGATTTGCATTTTTTATGATTAATCATTTGAAGCAATATTTCATATATTCATTGATACTTTAAAGAACTATTTGTTCATATCCTTTGATCATTTATCCATTGGGGACTGGCTTGTAGTTTTAAATCTTTTTGCTAATTCTGCAATATCTTGGACATCAGACCCATATTGGAGATATTTGAGGAAATAATTTTTTGCCCCGTTGCTTTTTTTACTTTTTTCTTCACCAAATTGATTGTCTATGTCTTTTTTTCTGTCTATATTCCATTTTTTGTCTTTGATAACTTTAAGTAAATGAGTAAGGATGGAGCTGCTTTAATTATATGTCATACATTTTTCTAATTTTTAATTCAATTTTGACCTTTCCTCTAGGCAAGTCAGTATGGTCTCAGTATACAAACAAAGGGTTCACAAATAACTCATATTAGTAACAGGTTTTTTTCCTGTTTGCTATAATTCAATTTCATTTTTAAATGTTATTCAGTACCAGTAGAGTCTGACACCTGCCCATTCTTTTCCTTAAAAAAAGCATGATATATACCAAAAACAAGTCTTTGACCCTACTTGCTCATTTGTTTTCCTGCTCCAGAATTTTCCAATGTATTCCTCTTCCTCCTTTTCTATTCTCACCTTTTCACTGAAGTCACAGAGTATCTAAGTGCTCACAAACTCCTAGAAAGCTATCTGCCCTCAGTTGCCTCTCACTTTTTATTCACTTCTCAACTCCTAAAAAATGCTGTTTTCAAGAACTTTAATTCTCTTTTGGAGGGTTGTTTTTATATCACCTTAACTTCAGATATAACTTTCATCTACTCCTCTGTACAGGATAAAAGCTGTCCCTTGTAACAAAGAATAAAAATAAATTAGGAAAACTAGTTCGGCAAAGCTAACCAACACATGGGCTTAGTCTAACAATAAGGACCCTGAAGTTCGAAGTCTGTAATCTCTCACCTCTTCAAATATGCGTTTCCTCTTTTTTTGGAAGCTGTATCAGTGATCTCAATTTTAAAAATGCATCCGATACTTTGATCCTGCTTGACTTCCCTAGAATTTTTTTTAAATTACATTTTATTGTTTGCAATTCCCAAGTATATATTCTCTGCAACCTTTTTAAAATTAAAGGGTTTTTTTTTGCAATTGTCCAGCATTCTTTCAACCTTTTTAAAATTAATTTTTTTGTAATTACCAATCATTTAGTCTCTGCAACTTTTTAAAAATTAACTTTTATTTTTTGCAATTGTCTACCATTTGGCCTCTGCAACTTTTGTTTAAACTAATTTTTTTTCATTGTCAAGTCTTAGTTCCTTTTGACTCTTCTAAATAAGCTGAGGGGGCCAAAACTGTATGTCTTTGCTTCTCTGTATCTCCAGGACAATTCTCTAACCAAAAGAGATAATTTTCATTCATTTTGAATCTTGGTGGCTCTATCAGAGAAGCTGGCGTTTCCGGAGTCGGTAGCTAATAGCAACAGCCTAGCAAAAGAGAGAATGCTCTCAGCGGGAGAAGGGGCGGGGAAAAGGAAGTTTGGTCCTGAAACTTCCCGTCGTCAGCGAATGACGAAAAGAAAAATGGCGCCGCCCACCGAAGGTCCCACGTGTTTTTTTCCTGCCCAGTTGCCGGTCCCGCTGGTAGCCGGAAGTGCAGTTTTGGGTTCTGCTTGGTAAAGAGCTCGTCTTTGGAGAGCAAGGTGGACTAACTTCAGCCGCAGCCGCCACCATGTCTGGCAGAAACAACAACAAGCTGCCCAGCAATCTGCCCCAGTTGCAGAACCTGATCAAGCGGGACCCCCCGGCCTACGTAGAGGAGGTGAGTCCGGAAGACCGCCCCACCCCCAATTCTCCTGGAGGGACGCTTCAGCCCTAACTTGTTCTCTCCCTCCCCACCCCCTTCGGAACCAATGCTGGCGTCACCTACTTGCACGTATTAGGCACTTACTGCGAACCGTGGGGCGGGGATAGTCACGAACTACGAACGGGCCGCGGCATTTAGTAAGCTATGGGGAGGAAATGAACCCCTGGATGCACTTTTCAGAATCATGTTTTTAAAGGCATAAAATCAGATACATAGGATTATAAGAAAGAAGCCAATTATACTAAACACAATTGTAAACGTATTTCGGAAAGTCACTCATTTTGTTCGGGTTAAGAGTTTTTAAAAACTGAGACGGAGAAGGAAAGCTACTGCCCTAATCCATACAGCTCTTTAGATCTCAGTCCCAAATTATTTTTCAGAGTTAAGAGTATTCACCAAATGTTTAATAAGCCTCTGGATATTCTGATCACCTGCTTAAGACCTGTATAAGATAGCCCTGGCTTTACTCTGGAGGGAAGAAGTATAATGATAGTGGTCTCAAGTGCAGAGGGCGGTCATGTAGAAGAGGGATTAGGTTTTTTGACTTTGGCCACCCAGATCACAAGCCTGTGTGAAAATTAAAGAAGACAATCTTAGGCTATACTAAAGGAAAACTTCTTTGTAATTAAAATTAAATTTTAAAATGTTTGGCATAGAGGTTCTGGGGGGACGTACAGATTACAGTACCATAGAAAAATGTACACTGAATTATATTTCAGAAGTAGCACCTTGTTTTTAATTATTCCGTTTTTATTTTTGGAGACAGAATCTTTGCTTTTGTACTTATTAGCACAATGTTTGGCAATTATGAAGAACTTAATACATAAGTTATGCTGGATAGACTTGAAGTCAGGAAGATTTAGGTTTAAATCCTAACTCCAAAATTGACTGACTTTATAGCTATGTGATTTAGAGCAAGTCACTTACTTCTCTGGACCTCTGTTTCTTTAGTGGAACATGACTCCTAAGGTTTTTTCCCATACCTAATAAAGAGCCTGTTATCTAAGGTGCTTTGTGATGCAAAGACCCATTTTTTTTTTCATTGAACACAGTTGGTCTGCTTTTAGTGACAAATCTTGGAGCACCATAGTCTCTTAGAAATTACAACCACAGAGGGGCAGCTGGGTACCTCAGTGGATTGAGAGTCAGCCCTAGAGACGGGATGTCCCAGGTTCAAATCTAGTCTCAGTTTTGTGACCTTGGGCAAGTCCCTTAACTTCCATAGCCTAGCTAGCACTTGCCACTCTTCTGCCATGGAACCAATATACAGTATTGATTCTAAGACAGAAGGTAAGGGTTAAAAAAAAGAAAAGAAAAGAAGTCACAATCACAGATGATCCAAAAGGTAATGGAGAGATGTCTGGTGGGATCTAGTAACCTCCAGTATATTTCCAGTGAGGTCCTAGATGTAAGAAGCTACACAAGAAACATCACCCAAATGTGTGATTGGAGAAAGAGGTAGGGCAGTTCTGTATGCTGACATCTGATGAATGGCTGGATCCTCAAGTGATTCTACTTCCTCAGAATAAAATATAAAGAGGACCTAGAGGGAGGCCTCCAATAATATTGGGTGGATCCTTGGTCGAGGTAACATATCCATTGAATAATAATACTTTTAAGTTGTGTTTTACATTCATGTCAATTAATACTCACAACAACCCTTCAAGGAAAGCAGCTTGGATTTCCTACTCTTATCTCATACCTGGTGTGCAAATGAACTCAGAAGTAAAGTAATTAAATACAAATCCACACAAATCATCAGCATTTTGGTATTTTAGTAAAACCCATCAGGAAGAGAAACTCAGTTAAAAATTAATACAGAAGGGGGCAACAATGTAGCTCAATGAATTGAGAGCCAGGCCTAGAGACAGAGGTTGTTGTGTGTTCTGAATTGGTTTGCACTAAAAGCCAAGAGGTCCTGATTTTTGTCATCATGCCAGAGTAACTTTTTTCTTTTGTGACTATTTTGTTATTAAGGAATCGAGGGAATGCCACAGGCATAGTATAAGTAGATATATTACAGTGAGGTGTTTGAGAAAGATGTGTGGGCTAAGTGATGATACCACATTCAGGGGGTTTTATCCTGGGGTCTGTGAGCATGTGTGTTTTGTTCGTTTTGAAATATTTTGTTATTTGTATTTCAACATAATTGGTTTCCTTGTAATCTTTTGGATTTCATTTTATTCATTTAAAACCATTATTCTGAAAATGATAAGTCCCTAGACTGTCAAAGGGGTCCACGACACAAAAAAGATTTAGAAAAATAATATGTATCTTGCATTTATAGAGTGCTTTAACATTTACCTAGAACTCGCTGAGTCATATAGATTCATAACTGGTCAAATGCCTGAACCCATAGAGGGATAATTAGTGGATCATCATTGACTTAGAATTCCTAGGAATCCTAAAGAAACATTCTATTATATTACTTTTGCAAACTTTGCCTTTAAATGTGAAGACTACATATGTAAGAACTTTTAAGATTAGAGAGAGAACATGGAGTATTTCCAGATTATTTTGTTCTGATTGTATAATAAAAGGTTTCTAATTTTGTTTTCTTTTTCTGATATTATAATGGCATTTCATGAGTCCATGTGTTATTTTTCTACAGTTTATGCAGCAGTATAATCACTACAAGTCCAATGTGGAAATTTTCAAATTACAACCAAATAAACCTAGCAAAGAACTGTCTGAATTGGTGATGTTCTTGGCCCAGGTAAGATGGCACCCCTTGTAGACACGCTTATTGTGTATCTTTTGTATATCTAACCCACCAAATGTTTTTTCTTGTAAAGCTTCAAATTCTTATCAATAGTTGGACCTATATTTAAACATACTTCCATTTAAGTATACTATATATGTGGAATATATGTAATTTTTTGTGAAGAAGTACCATAATCTTAGCTGTTGTTTGATAACTAAAATAGAAACCAGTCAAGAATATTTTCCCTAAGCTACTGTTTTTGGTTGTTTTTTTTTATTCACTTCATTACAATCCCTTGGTATCTCAAAAAACTTTTATGGAGCACTTTATTATAGAACATGCCATATCCAAATATTCCTGCTTTTCATTTTCTTCTGGGTAAGCATTATAGATCACAATAAACCTAGGCCCTTACTTGTGTAAGAGGGGGAAAAGGGGTTTTTTGGTTGGATATTAATATTTAAAGGTGTGTCCCCAAGAACTGAATAAAAATCATTTCTAAAGTGGTTTTAGTAATTTATTTACAAAATTTAAGAGTGGAAGTAGAGAGATGAGAAGAGGGTAGAGTAAGAGATCTAACTTAAAGAACAAGACTATATACTCAATAAGGTCCCAGCCAGAGAGCCTAAAGTCAATTAACAAGGGGTTCAGCCACGAGGGCTTCTCCCAATCAAGGGAGCCTCCAGGAGGCTGGTACCTCCAGGGAGGCTAAGGTAGTCAGTCTTCTTCACTTAACACATGTGGTTCTAAGGGAAAGATTTAAGAACAGTCTCATCAAATTCAAGGTCCTAGCCAGAGCTCCTTCAGGTCCAGTTCTAGGCCGAAGAGCGAACCCAAGGTCCCAGCCAGAGCTCCTTCAGGTCCAGTCCCAGACCGAAGAGAGCTGAACTAACTGAACTGCACTGTCTTTTAAAGGGGCTTCTTTTGTGTCAGTTCCTGTGCCTTCCTCTTAGTTTCCACGTTCAATCACAATAGATGCTTTTCTTAGGAATGCCCAGGAGGCAGGCAGTAAATTTTGATTAGTCACTCACTCTAGCACAGTGATTCCCAAAGTGGGCACCACCTGGTGGGTGCTGCAGCAATCCAGGGGGGCAGTAATGGCCACAGGTGCATTTATCGTTCCCATTAATTGCTATTAAAATTTTTTAAAATTAATTTCTAGGGGCGCTAAGTAATATTTTTTTCTGGAAAGGGGGCAGTAGGCCAAAAAAGTTTGGGAACCACTGCTCTAGCACATGTAGGTCACAGACCTCCCAACTTGTGAATTAAGTGGGGATGATCTCACCTTTGGTGATTAGATTAAGAATGGGCAGGGCAGATTTAATTTCTTTATCATACAGTATTCATATGAAAGGGGTGACTCATCCAGGATTCTCCAGTGTTTGTTCCCATGGAACACACATTTGTAGGACCTAGCATGTCTTTGAGCATTATCCTGTTGTATCTCCTCCAAGGACCTGCTTATCTTAGCTGAGTTCCTAGAGTCTCATTACCAACATAGAAGCCAACCTAGATAAAGTATTACTTCTAGAAAACTGTTCTCCATTAGGCTTAAAGCAAGGGAGTATTTCTCCAGTTCATTTTCCTTGTATCTGCCTGTAGGGCCATAAGACGTGCCACAATATGAATTTATAGACTCTTGAAGCACTAGATGAAGACATGCTAAAAGAGATGTAAAGATGGGTTATTGGAAAAGGAATGCGTGTGAAGACAAAAGGCAGCCAAATTCAAGCATATTTTGGGAGGAGAAAAACAATAAGTAGAGAGAATAGGGATTCACTTCTGTTGGTGTTATTGCAAAACTTATGACCCTCAGTCACACACTGAAGAATCTTTGCTTTGTTACAGGTTGGCCATTGTTATCCAGAACATCTGGTTGACTTCCCCCAACAACTGAAGGAACTTCTTTCTTACAACCATACAGTCTTGGATGCAGGCCTTCGAATGGTGAGATCAGGATTGGATTAATAAAGCTGTGTATTCTATTTCTTCATCTGGCTTTTTAGCCTAATGTGAGCTTTTTTAAAAGGGGGAGTGTCTATGTTGATCTTAAAACTGAGGGTAGAATGTCTTGTGGGAGTCTGGAACAGAATGACCGACTCCCTTTAAATCTTAGGAAAATGGTTTTGTACCTTTATAATGCCCACCGTTTAATCACAACTCAAGACTTCCCCCCATCTCTACCTCCTCTAAAAACGTAATCTGTCCTTAGAACCCCTGTTCCCTGGCTGCCCACTCACTCCTCGGCCACAGGTATCCTACCCCACGCCCCGAAGAGAGATGTCTGTCGCCATGCTCCTCACTTGATCTCTCTCAGGCCTCCTCCTGTAACTCCTTCCTTGCCAGCATACAGTTTTTCAAAACACACACCTTCTAGCTTAGAATCAATACTATGTATTGGTTCCAAGGCAGAAGAAAGATGAGGGCTAGGCAATAGGGGTTAAGTAATTTACCCAGGGTCACACAGCCATGAAGTATCTGAGGTCAAATTTGAACCCAGAACCTCTGGTTTGTACACCTGGCTCCCAGTCCACTGAACCACCCAGCTGCCCCATTCCTTGTCTATAAGATAGGTCATTATCCTGGTGTTCTACCTCTGGTTATTCTTTCTTCACTAGCTCCTCCTCTTCCAGCAGCTGCCTGAATAATTGTATTCCCTGAGGCATCCTTCCCTCTCTTGTCCTTATTCCTCTCCTCTCTTCTCCTCTAGAGTCTTTCCCATTCCTTTTCTTTTCTCCTCCTTCCTTCCCCTCCAGCTCTCCCAGGTCTTTGTGCCTAGGATCAACCTCTTCTGCCCTCCAGCCTCTCTTTCCCAGCTGTTTCCATGGCATCTCCCCTGGAGAATCCTGCAGCCTAGGTCTTCATGTGTCTGAAGTGGAGCTAGTCATCCTTGCTCTAGAACAGTTTCTGTGCTGGGCTCTCCTTGTTCTCTTAGCCACTGACATTTGAGAAGCTTCAGTTTGAGCCTTGAAAGTGTCTTTGATTCCTCCTTTTTCTTCCATCTTTCCCCTGGCCTTTAGAAGCAGTCGGTTGCTGAGTGCTATAGGTTCTGCATCTCCCCACACAGTTATCTCCCTTGTTCTGGCCCTTATTTCTTTCCCCTGGACTATTGCAGGACCTCTTGATGGATTTTCTAGCTTGTTTGTATTGGTTCAGAGTGAAAACCTTTCTCAGCAAAGTTGTCCTAAAACTTAGCTGTAGGGAACTATTGGCTCAGAGACGTCAGGTCCTGGGCCCCTGACTCATCCCTGCCTTAGCTGTTCCATCTTTCTTCTTGGTCTTTCCATTGTCCATTCCATGGGGACTTGGCTGGAATTTGAATGCACATGTCATATTAGTGTTTGTTTTTCTATTTCTTCAGACATTTTGCAAAGCTTTGATGTTGCTGAGAAACAGGAATTTAATTAATCCAACCAGTTTATTAGAACTATTCTTTGAACTTCTGCGTTGCCACGATAAGCTTCTGCGGAAGGTAAGGATGGTGTTTATTTTCCCCTCTTGTATACTCACTGCCAGTGATTGAATATAATGAAAAGTTGTATTTGCTCTTCAAGCCTTTAAATGAAATTTTTTCTTTCTTCAGACTTTGTACACTCATATTGTGACGGATATCAAGAATATCAATGCCAAGCACAAGAACAACAAAGTCAATGTCGTGAGTGTCCTACTTTGGATTTTCTGTGACACTTTGGGTCTGCCTGCCATCCTAATGCTTTGGCATTCTCTTTCCACTCCAGGTGCTGCAAAACTTCATGTATACCATGTTAAGAGACAGCAATGCCACGGCCGCCAAGATCTCTTTGGACGTGATGATTGAGCTGTACAAAAGAAACATCTGGTGAGAGGAGTCTGACCGAGAAAGCACCCTCAGCTCCCAAACTAGCTCTGTTTTTTGAGATTGTTTGTAACCCCCAAGTACTCCTGCAGGATGCACAGAGAATTTCATTTCTTTCATGATTTCAAGACCTTTCCTACACTTTAGATCCTAATTGAGCTGGGAAGTAGAAATGCTAAAATAATCTCAACGAACATCAGATTTATGGCTAAAGACTATCCTAAATCAGCCTTAGACAAGAAGTACTCTGAAGTCTCCCAGGAACTAGAACCTGGTACAGGGCATTCTCTCAGCACCTTGCCTCTCTTTAGTGCTGGCCTCTAAGTAATTCTGTTCTCGTGCGCACACACACACACACATCTTGTTCTCTGTGACCAGTGTATAAGGTAACACTGTGTGTCTTTGCAGGGAAAGAAAGGCCTATTAGAATTCAGTGAAAATTTTCCCTGTTGTTTTTGACATAAAATAATATTTTCTTACAGGAATGATACCAAAACTGTCAATGTGATCACAACTGCATGCTTTTCTAAAGTCACCAAGGTGAGATTCTATATCAAACTATTCAGGAAATACTTCTGATGGCTTTTTGTATTGTCTCCTTTCCATCCAGGCAGGGTTTCATTTTCTAGCATGTGGGATGTTTAGAAAGAAAGGAGCTCGTTTTTTAATTTAGGTTTTTAAAAGAATTAATCATTTCTTTTTTCAACTAATTTTCTATCTTCTCTCTCCTTGGAGGACAAAATAGAAAAAACAAAAACAGAGCCTTTATAACAAATACACGTATGGAGCAAGACAAATTCCCACAATGACCATGTCCAAAAATACATCTCCGTTTGCACCCTATTGTCAGGAAGTACTTTGTTATGTGTCCTTTGGAATCTTAGCTAGTCATTTTGATCAGAGTGCTTAAGTCTTTCAAAGTTGTTTGTTCTTATAATGTTGTTAGTTTATTTAATTGTTTCGTGGTTCAATTTGTTTTACTCTTGTGTATAAGTTCCTACCAATTTTCTTCAGTTTCTCTGAATCTATTTCACCATCATTTGTGGTGTACTAAATGTTATATTCTGTTACATTCATATATCATGTTTCATTCAGCCATTCTCCAGCTGGTGCACATCCTGCCTTCGTTTCAGTTCTTTACCTCAAAAACTTTTCCCTCTTTGGCCTTTCTCCTCTTGGATTTTTTTGGGGGGTATAAGCCTACTAACGGTATTGCTGGGTCAAGGAATATGCATAGTCCAATAACTTTTGGAGCATATTTCCAGTTTTGTTTTTTTCTAGCATGACTAGGCCAATTTAGAGCCCCACTAACAGTTTTCTCACAAAGATGGGAAATTTCAACATTTGTCATCCTTGTCATCTCTACCAGTCTCAGACATATAAAGGGGGATAACTTTGGATTTGCTTTAATCTTCCTTTCTCTAATTATTAATGATGTGGAGCAACACAGCTGTTCAGAGCTTGGATTTTTTCCTCTTTCAGAGGAAAAATTGCCAGTTTAGGTTGTTTGACCATTTACTGAGAAGTGTATTTTCTAATGGGCTTCATTGAAACAACCCTTCAGTTTGAGATATGCCAAATAAAACTATTTTATAGTATTGTTAGAACAGCTCTAATGTGGTTGTGCTAAACTACAACCTTCTTAATTAGGTTCTATATTTTCTCTGCTAGTAGTTGAGTCTGTGCTTTAGTGAGATATGAACCCAAACATCATGAATCCTATTTATAAATAGGATACTTTCTCTTGGCAGTGTGATATGTATTGTATTGCCTTTATAATCACAATCATGAAAATGAGTAAGGACCTGTTTGTACAAAAATATTTATAGTTGCACTTTTTGTGGTGGCAAAGAATTGGAGATTCTTTGGATGAAGGGATGTCCCTCAACGGGCGAATGAATGGCTGAACAAATTGTGATATATGGTGGTGATGGAATACTATTGTGCTGTAAGGAATGATGATCTGGAGGATTTCAGAAAGAGCTGGAAAGACCTACATGAATTGATGCAGAGTGAAATAAGTAGAAGTAGGAGAGCATTGTACACAATAACTGCAATATTGTGGGACAATCAAATGTGATAGGCTTTGCTATTAACAGCAATACGATGACCCAAGACAATTCTGAGGGACTTATAATTGCAATCATGATAACAGCTTACTTTTATATAGCTCTTTATGGTTTGCAGAGAACTTTACAAATACCCTCTCATTTTGTCTCTACCATCCTGGGAGGAAGGAGTTTGTATTATCATTTTACAGTTGAATAAACTAAGGCTAGCAGAGGTTAAGTGATTTGCCCAGGGTCCCACAGCAAGTAAGTGTCTGAGGCCAGATTTGCTCTCAGGTCTTCTTTATGCCAGGCCCAGCACTCTATCCACTGTGCCATGTAGCTGCCCCATACCCCTAAAACGAACTCTCTTTTAGAGGAAGAATATGTAGTTGGCATTCCAAGTCACTGCTTATGAAAAAGAGTTAAACTTCCAAATGAGAGTAAGCTTTATTTAGCTTCTTTGAGATCTTTCTCAGCTGGTTACAGTGAGACATCCCATGGTATTTTTTTTTAAACCCTACCCTCCTGTCTTAGAATCAGTATTGTATATTATTGGTTCCAAGACAAAATAGCAGTAAGGGCCCGGCAATGGTAGTTAAGTGACTTGTCCCATGTCGCACAGCTAGGAAATATCTGAGGCCAGATTTGAACCTAGGATTTTCTGTCCTGCCTCTCTATCCACTGAGTGACCTAACTGCCCCCCAGATGATCCGTTACTGCTACTGTAATAACAGTTATAGTTATTGCTTCCTTATTTTTCCCCATTTTTTACATCAGTAGCTCCTCATCTGCTATTAAAGTTTTATGAACCTCTTTCAAATATGTTTCCCCATTTTCGATCTTCAGATACTAGTTGCTGGTCTAAAATTCTTCCTTGGTAAAGATGAAGATGAGAAAGAAGACAGTGATTCTGAATCTGAGGTTAGTTGATATGTTTTCCACTTTCATGCAGGATCTAGCATCCTTCCTTTGAGGTTCATGTCTCAACATCATTTTTCAGGATTCTTTGGTCTAAAAAAGATCTGTCTTGGGTAGGAAGGCTCTTCTCCCATGGAAACTTTCAGCTCTCAATTGGTGTGAGTGACATTCAGCTTTGTGAGGCTGGGGCTGAAGGAGACCTTTGCATTAAATCAGAGCTGTCCTTTAACTTCAGGAATGTAGTCACAGTGTCTTGTTTGTTTGAAGTGGTCATCTTTCTGATAAACAAAATGTAGCTGCCTTTGGTTCTGTTCTGGGGCTAAAACTAAGAGTTTCTGGCCAGGATTTCCTGGGTTCTATAGGGGATGTTGTTATATTGGCTGCTTCAAGAAAGGTAAGGAAATAGTGTCTAACCTGATAGCTGGGGAGGGAAGTTCTTGATTTGCTCATGGGGTTAAAGAGTGGAATGAAGAAGGGCAGTTGCTTCTGTGGAAATTTTTCTTGCTTACAATTTTATACTGGTCATTTTTTTCCTTTAGGATGATGGGCCCACAGCAAGAGATTTACTTGTTAAATACTCCACAGGAAAGAAAAGCTCCAAGCATAAGAAGAAATTGGAAAAGGCCATGAAAGTCTTGAAAGTAAGATCAATATGGTGGGGTGAGGTGCATTTCACAGTTTGGGGAAAGAAACATCTGCTATAAAACATTTGTTTAAAAAATAAAAGAAAACATAGAAGATGTGAAAATATGTTTAAGTATATGTTTATAGTAAAAGAAAAAAACAATATATTGGCTTAGGACAAATCTGAACTTTTTTGATGAATGCAAATGATTCCACTGGCAAATTCTAAGACTTCAGTCAAGTAGGCCATTCTTTTTTTTTTTTTTTTTTTTTTTAACAAGTAGGCCATTTTTGTTGGGCCAAGAAGATCACTATTTGTTTCCGTTTTATTCTCCCAGTGTACTTTTCAGACCACTTCCTGAGATACATTGTTTATTTTGGTTTTTTAAAATTATGAGCTTAGCCATCAACAAATGGAAATAATAAAAACAAGAATAGCATCAAAGATTGCATAAAACCATTGACCTGTTGCTTACATTTTTTTATAAATCTAAATCATCAGCAAACAAACATTTTCAATGTACAAAGAATGAAAGAGAATATTGTATCAGAAACTGAATTTACATACAATTTAGTTTTTTAGATATTAAAAATATAAATATTATATAGCAAATTATTTCTATGTAAAAGATATATGTAAAATTTGGAGATATAAAGTTAAATTTATAAGTTTTATATATATGTTAAAAAAGTATATCTGAACTTTAACAAATTAGTAACAGAACTTCCCTGTTTGTTTCCATATCCCTATGTAACTCCCCCCCGGACATTTTTCCCAGTGTAGTTGCTGCATTAAACATCACAATCCTCTTTCTTGTTGTCTTAGAGCCTTTTACACTGTGGCTTTGCAGGAGGTGATCTACCAGGAGGTCTGCATTTTCAAAGTCTCAGCAGAGCAGAGCCTTCTCATGTACCTTTTAAGGATAGTTTGAAGGAATTTATGATTTGGAACTTACTTTCATGTAGTGACATTGGCTATTGATATCAAGGTTAATTCATGGGAGTAAACATCATTCTTCTTTCTTTTAGAAACAAAAGAAGAAGAAAAAGCCAGAGGTGTTTAATTTCTCAGCTATTCATTTGATTCATGATCCTCAAGGTATTTGAAATACGTCCCTCTAGATCTATTGTGGACAGCTGATGGAAACTAATAGGCTTGTCTTGTGAAATTCTTTTTCTCTGCCAAGTGCGTACCCCATCTTGAGAAGGATGGATCTTTGCTCCCTAAGTGGAGCACGAATCAGTCTCACTTTGCTTTGTGTAGGAAAGCCTGTGCTTCTGAAATCATTTGATCTGTTTGGACTCTTCCCATGGCTTTTATTTTTATTTTTTTAGATGTTGGAAATACAGATATGTGATTGTGTTTTTATTACACATTATTATATTACTTATTTCTATATATTATTATTATGTTATTGTCCTATAGTATTTTATATAGTATAGTATCTCCACTTTACTATTATAATATACCATTACTTCATTTTCCTATGCCTCGGCCTCAGGATTATGACTTGGGAATGCATCTGAACCAGTCTTAACCTTCTTTCTTCTGGCATCATTCAGTCCTTATAAGCAGCCCTTGTACCCACTAATCATGTTATAAACAAAAAGGGCCTAGGAAGATATAGGTGATGTGAATGTATCTATGAATTCTCCTTAGTTGTAGATGATGGAGGAACACCAACCTTGATCACCCTTGATGGTTGTTATAATTTCCCCTTTTCTTTAATAGTTGCCCAGAGAGGATCCTGAAAGGTTAGGTGGATGAGTAACCCTTTCAGGTCCAACCTGAGGTTGGATAAATTATTATAGGGCTTTGATCTGCTTTGGATCACATTTGAAATCTGACTGCATTGACTCCCTTCCCAAGGGTCATGATAGAAAGACCACTCAGGGAGGTACTTGTTAAACACTCTTTATCTATAATCAGGGAAAGGATAAACAGAACACAGAATGGGGATTGGAGACCCTGTCAATCTAATATCTATAACTAGTTGACAATTAGGACTGGAGGCTATTAATTTAGTAAAAGCTGGAGCTTTATTCTCCACAACCCCTCTGGCCCAGCCTGGCCACAGCCAAGCCAGAGAATAGGACTGCTGTTGATGCAGCTGTGTTGGTGATGCACTAGCTCTCACAGTCTTCAGGAAATATTCAGATTATTCCTACCCTCTTTTTCATAGACCTTCCAGCCTCCATTCACCACCCAGAGACCTAGAGACCTAAAGAGCTAAAGAGCTAGAAAAATCCAGAGACCTAAAGAGCCCACAGACCCAACACCAAAGGCTCAAAGACCAAAGACCCCTTCAAATGGCTGTCAGGAGAATTTATACTGCCAGGCCAACCTGGCTCATGGCATCTGGGAACATTCTGTGCCTTCCAACTGCCTCCCCTGTCATTCAAGGTGGCATCCATCATTTCCCAGGATGTGAACATAACAATCATCACTTCTCTGGTTCTGTTTCACAGATTTTGCAGAAAAGCTTCTGAAGCAGCTGGAGAGCTCAAAAGAGAGATTTGAAGTAAAGATGATGCTCATGGACCTTATCTCCAGATTAGTGGGAATTCATGAGGTTCGAATCATTTCATAGACCTTATTTTGTTGTTGTTTTTTATAGGAGGAAAGCCATAAGGTATGATATAGATTTGGGATTTCAACAGATTCAGGTGGAAAGGATACTTTCTTTTTCTTTTTTTTTTTAATTATCCTTATCTGTCTTAGAATTAATACCGTATTTTTGTTCTAAGGCAAAAGAATAGTAAGTGCCATGCAATGGGGGTTAAGTGACTTGCCCAGGATCACACAGCTAGGAAGTGTCTGAGGCCAGATTTGAACCCAGGATCTCCCATCTCTAAGCCACCTAGCTACTCTCTGGAGGATTATTTCTAAAAGGGTGGATCCTTGATTGAATCCAGTTTCAACCTTAGTTGCAACTCTTTAGTTCCATGTATTTTAGAAAGAATGGACAACTGAAAAGTAACCATTTTCTCACAGTGCTTTTGCAAGGATCATACCAACTTAAGCATAGATTTAGCTGGAGAGAATCTGGTGCTATCTCCTCATTTCACAATGAAGAAATCAAGGCCCATGGAGATGAAGAGGCTTGAGGGGCACAGAGCAGGAAGTTGAGCCCTCTTCATAATTCCATCCCCCATATTTTATGCCATTGATTCTGAAAGAAGCCACTTGGGAGTGAAAACACCTCAACCCTATGTCAGGCACTGCAGATGCAGGCAGGAAGCTAAGGAGAAGCATCACCTTTGGGTGGGAAGTGCCTGCTTAGCCACAGCTGTTATTTGGGGAAGTCACTTTGTCAGAAAGTCTCTCCTTGGGAAGTGAGGGTATTAGAGCTCTTCTCTTGTTGGGATTTCTGGACAGTTGGGGCTGATGCCAGGCTAGAGTTGGAAGTTCAGCAGGCTGATGTTAGACTTGCCCATGCTTGACCCTTGGTACAACCTTCCTAGATCCAGCATTGCCTGACATGGAATCATTCTCAGAATTGCATGCTGTGTTGTGTGACCCTTAACCCCCCATTGCCTAGCCCTTACCACTCTTCTGCTTTAGAACCAACACACAGTATCGATTCTAGGACAGAAGGTAAGGATTCATAAAAAGAATAAAATGTAAAGGAATTGCATGTTGGAGCCTTCATGCTAGAAAGATTGGATAAAATTTAAGCATGCCCAGGTGCAGCAAGTGATGGATTGCATTCTTTTTTTTAACCTTAAGGCAAAAAAAAAGTAACAATAGTAGAATCAACAGTTTAGTTGCCAAATAAAATGATCATTTTTGTGTGTCCATTGTTGCCCCTGGTCTGTCTAGGACTAAGTATGTTAACCTGAAATATAATCTCTTTCCCTACAGCTCTTTCTCTTTAATTTCTACCCTTTCATCCAACGATTCCTCCAACCCCATCAGAGAGGTAAGTACCTGCCCTGTTTCTTCTCAGTGATCTTGGGACATGGCTAGAATAACTATTTAAAACCCTCATTTGAAGTTAATTGGTCAGAAGTGAAATGTTTTCTAGAACAAAAGACATGATTTAGAGTTGGGAGTGACCTCATGTGAGCAAATTTAACTCTAAAAGAAATTACATGATTTGTTCCAGGTGACAGATATTATATTATAAGAGTAGTGACCTTGTGAAGGAAATAGGTCTGTGACTTTTATGTGGCTTCCAAACAGGCACGGTCATTATTTTGAATAATTTGCAGAATCAATTGGTTGCTATAAATAGGAAATTCTTTTATAAAACTACACTAGGACTGGGGAAGGAGGCAATGAATATTAACAAGCAAGAGAGCGTTAATGAAGCATGTGTTGCATGGCAGGCCCCGGGCTGATAAGCCTTGGCTGTACAAATACAGGCAAGCAAGGGAGTCCTTGCCTTCAAAGAGCTTACCTTCAAGCAGGGAAAGGTCTTCACCATGTGGAAAGAGTTGCTGAGGAGCAGAGAAGGAAGGGAGAATAGAGTGTAGCAGAGACAGTAAGGCCAGAGGTCACCTGACAGAGCCAGGACGCCAGGATGTAGTCCAGATTTCCCCTGCGCTAGGAGGGGTTGGAAGGTAGGGCCATGACAAGGAGACAGACTATATTTATATGTTGGGTTCTGGGTTTTTTGGAGGGGAGAGGTGGGCCTGGGTGGCCTGGGATTTCATTGATTTAGGGAACTCTCAGTATCGAAACTCCCTCCAGATCATCCTATGTCCCTAAATTTGTGTGGGCTCAGACAAGCCTGGGGCACTCAGAAGCCAGTGACTTTCTCTGAGGAGATCACACGTGTGTGTGTCTGTGTCTGTGTCTGTCTGTCTATCTCTCTCTCTCTCTCTCTCTCATCCTCCCTCTTTCTCTATCTCCTTTCCCTCCCTCTCTCTCCCCATTCTCTTTTCTTCCCTCCCTCCCTCCCCTTCTCTCTGTGTCTCTCTCTGACTCTTGTCTCTCTCCTCTCCCTCCTTCTCTCTTCCCCATCCTCCCTCCCTCTGTCTCTGTCTCTGCTTCTCTCTCTCTCTCTCTCTCTCTCTCTCTCTCTCTCTCTCTCTCTCTCTCTCTCTGTCTGTCTTTCTCTTCTCCCTCCCTCTCTCTGTCTCTGTCTCTCTCCTCTCCCTCCCTCTCTCTCTCCCCACTGCTGCTGCTTCTCTGCTTTGGAGGGAGTGTGTAAGCCATATGTGGGAGTTCTCTGTCCCTCTCATGGTGTGCCAGTCCCCTCCCAGGATTTTAGTCATAAGCAGAACAAGGAAGGGAGGCTTCTCCCTTGGGGGTGGAGAGAGAGTGGGGGTAGCCTTGGAATGCTGCAGAGAGCACAGGCTCTGAAGAATAGGGAAAGGTGAGTTTCTTTCTGTCTTTCTGCCTTTCCCAAGGTGTATGTTAATGAGAGCTTGCGTGAGGACAGATGGATTGAGCACAGCCCCCCTTTGGAAGACGTCAGATGTGTGTGTATGTGTGTATGTGTTTAGGGGGGTGTCTGAGGCACTGATCAGACCTGCGGGTTTGAGTGAAAATGCCCCCATAAACAGCCCTTTCTCCTGTCTCCTGTGTTTCAGAGGTGACCAAGATTCTTCTCTTTGCTGCCCAGGCCTCCCATCAGCTCGTACCACCTGAGGTGAGTGTGGCCTTGCTGACCTTTCCTTTCCTGCTTGGCCTGGCCTGGCACAGACAGCTGCTCCTGTGAGTGGGGAGCACCAGGATAGTCCCATAGACCTTACAGCCCCTTGTTATACAGATAAGGAAACTGAGGCACTGAGCACTTTCTTGCCCAGTGACACTTTGGTGTGTCTGAAGCAGGATTTGAATGTGAGGCTTCCTGTCTCCAAGTCCAT
This sequence comes from Gracilinanus agilis, assembly GCF_016433145.1. Taxonomy (NCBI): domain Eukaryota; kingdom Metazoa; phylum Chordata; class Mammalia; order Didelphimorphia; family Didelphidae; genus Gracilinanus; species Gracilinanus agilis. The sequence continues at coordinate 28,435,171 of NC_058135.1, forward strand.
TTTTTCATAGACCCTTAAGAGCAGGGAATGTCCTTATGAACTATCTGGTGTAACCATCTCTGAGGTCACATTTTATGGAGTCCTGGAATGATTTGCTTAACTTTGCATAGTTCGGTTAGTGCAGAGGTAGCCCTGGGGCCCAGACTGCCAACTCCTCATTGTTCGGCCTTCCTGGCATTGCTTCAGTGGTCACTGAAATGTCTGAGCCCTGCAGAGTGCCGCCTGATGTTGGTGGCACTGCCCTGGAGAGTATGGATTTTAGTCTCCATCTTTGTAACCTTGAATGGGGAGAGACAATACAGCAGTCATTCTTTTCACAAGGATGGGGCAGGGTGTCATCACCAGAACAGCATTAGAAGTTAAGCTTTTGAGGGCAGTTAGGTGGCTCAATGAATTAAGAGCCAGGTCTAGAAAAAGGAGGTCTTGGATTCAAATCTGGCCTCAGACACTTCCTTGCTGTGTGACCCTGGGCAAGTTGCTTAACCCCCATTACCTAGCCTTTAATGCTCTTCTGCCTTGGAACCAATACTTGATTCCTGAAGGATGGGAAGAGTTTTTATGTTTAAAAAAAGATTGAGAAGTTCAGCTTTCCTTTCTAACTGAAAGTGATCCCTCTTTGTCAGTATGGGAGTGCTGCTAGAACCCTAACACTGAAGGGGAAATAGCATTGATGGTATTTGCTCCTCCCTCATACCTAAAGATGGAGTTTGAGTTGATTTTACTTTGCTGATGATGCTCAAGCCCAAGCAGAGGGTCTGCACATAGGATTCTGATTCTGATCTTCTCTCTGTAACCATTCCTAACACAGATTATTGAGTCCTTGCTGATGACTGTGGCCAACAACTTTGTCACAGACAAGAACTCCGGGGAGGTAATGACTGTTGGGTGAGTACCTGTGGACAGCTCCCTGAAGGAGCTCTGCTGGCCACCAGAGAAAACACTTCAGCAGGGTTGGTCTTCTTTTCCCGACTAAACAGGCTCAGACTGGGTTTGAAACCACACTTGTCCAGTTACTCCAGTTTGTAGAGCAGGAGAGGGAGTGAGCTGGCCATTTCTTTTTTCCTGGGGCATTCTTCTGTGCTTGGCCAAATGAATCTTTCGTTTCATGGCTGACCCTTCATGAGTGACAAAGCTGGGGATGACCAGACCTCAGGCCATGCCAAATTTACCCCCTGAACAAGTCTGTGGGTTTGTCTTACAAAGGAAGAACTATACTGCAGGCGTTCTCAGGAACAAATATAGACTCCTACCCCAGAGTCTGCTACTTAAACTGTGACTTTCTTTGTTCTCTCCAATTAGATTCAAAGACAGTGATAGAATATTAAAAACATAAGCTCTTTCTTTAACTAGCTCAGTTTACAAAACTAGGGAAGCCCTATATCTCATAAACATCCTGTTTCTTCTCTTTCTGTATCAGACTCTGGTCTCACAACCTTAGATATCTGTTATTGTTGGTCAGTCATTTCAGTTGTGTCTAACTCTTCCTGACCACACTTGAGGTTTTCTTGAAAGAGATACTAGAATGATTGGCCATTTCCTAACTCATTTTACAGATGAGGAAACTGAGGCAAACAGGATTAAGTGACTTTCCCAGGGTCGCACAGCTAGTAAGTATCTGAGACTAGATTTGAACTCAGATCTTCCTGATTCCAGACCCAGTGCTCAATCCACTGTGCCACTAGCTGCCTCGATCCCTTCATCTCTCCTTCCCTGTGGAGCTCTTGGGTAAATGATGCTGAAGACTCTTAAGTCATGCCTCTCCGGCCTCAACTGCCTTTCAGTCCAAGTCAATAACTATGGATTAAGTGTATATTTTTACAAAGATAAAAACATCAACAATCCTTAACATCAAAGGACTTACTGTCCACTGAGAAATTACAACTTGTATACGGATAAGCAAATTCAGTCACTGTGCTAGCCCTGGCACTACAAATACAAAGAATGAAATAACCCTTGCTCTCAAAGAACTTTTGTTAAAACAGGAGATTGCAAGTGTGGGTGTGGGTGATCTGTCTATATGTATGTATACATAATGCATGTATTTGTACACAGCTACAAATAAAAGCACATACAGAATAATATCAAGAGAATAGATACAATGTCTGTAGTTGTGGGGTGCACTAACAATTAGAGGATAATTATAAAGTAATTTGAAGAGGGAGAGAACAGTAACAGATAATGAGGAGCAATCAGAAAATTCTTCACAGAGGCAATGGCACCCAAGTTGTGTCTTGAAGGTAGGGCTTTTGGTAAGTAGTAGATGACAAGGTGAGGCATCCTAGGCACTGGAGAAATATAAGTTCTGTTCTGGACATTCTGGATCCAGGGTGCCAGTGGGATGTTTGGGTGACAGGGTCCCATAGCCTGTTGGACTGGAGCAGATGAGGGGAAAAAAGGCAGAAACTTGGGCTATGGCAGTGATGGGCAAACTTTTTAAAGAGGGGGCCAAAGGAAAGGAAATGCTCATCTGTCAGTCTGTTTCTAAGGCAACTCTTTCGAAGTTTCATTGTATTGTATCCTACTCATTGTATTCATCAGATAAGGAATAATGTCAGATGACTTGATAGAACATTTTAGGGGGCCACAGTTTGCCAGTCACTGGCCTATAGAATTCCTCTCATGTTCATGATTCTAGTGAGCCTTGGAGTCTCCCGCCTCTGCTCTGCTTTCCACTTTCATAGTCACAACACATCAGAGTTGGAAGACTTTCTACTGATCAGTTAGGCTAACCTGGGGAGAAGGTGGGACTAGTTCAACCTGTCCAGATCAGCTTGCCCAAAAAATCCATGCTGGCTCATCATCTGGCCTTCCTGCCTATTCCTGGTACAAGCCAATCACTGCATGTTTTTCTTCCTTCTTTAGAATCAATGCCATAAAAGAGATAACAGCTAGATGCCCTCTGGCCATGTCGGAAGACCTCCTCCAAGATCTGGCCCAATACAAAACCCACAAAGACAAGAGTAAGTTCAATGTTATTTTCTGTGCTCTAGGTACCATGCCAAACTGCCCATTTCTCTTTGAATACAAGATCTGCTGATCTTCTGGACTTTTTTGAAAGAATATTTGTAAAACACTTAGCACATAGTAGGCACTATATAAGTGTGAGTTATTATCATTATTATTTGCTGGTGCATATCATCAACTTTTTATGGAATCTTTCATGTTGCAGATGTAATGATGTCTGCAAGAACCCTGATTCATCTCTTCAGAACTCTGAATCCGAAGATGTTGCAGAAAAAATTCAGGGTAAGTAATTCCTGAGGGCACCGGTTTTTGTTTTGTTTGGGTTTTTGGGGGTAGTTATGAATTTAGAAGTGGTGTTTAAACATTGCATTTGAATTTTGGTATTAATGGGAAAAAATGTGGCCATATGTAAGTGTATCTTTCCTTCTCAAAAAATACAACCAAAAGGAGAAAGTTATTAAGTAGCATCTCCTTGCTGACAAAGGTCCGGATAGTTAAAAACTAGTTTTTCTCAGTGGTAGCAATTGGACCACATAGAAAGCCGAGTGCCACAGAATTAACACTTTCAAATTGTGGTGCAGGAGAAAACTTGTTGAGAGCAAGAGTCAGCGAGATCAAATCAGTCAATACTTGAAGTAATTCAGACTGTTCACTGGAAGGTCAAAAAATAACAGATATCTCCTAGGCTTCCCCCTTTCATTGGTGTGTGCCGGGGGGGGGGGGGGGGAGGAAATTGTGGCTTGTTTTTGAAGCTCTGTGCTGTTGGGGAAGGCAGCTCATTGACTTCAAGATCCCCTTGAGCCTTGTTTAGCCCAATTCAACAGCTATTTGCTCTTCCTGAGACATGATCCTTGTCCTCATTGATCTTATAGTCTAGAGAAGGGGTATGTAAAAAACAACTCTTAATATAATGTAATATCTAATAAATATAGTAGCAGTACAAAATAGCATGTGATATTCAATAGGGAAGCATCATTACCCACTTGGGGATGAGGAATATTTTGTGATGATGGTGGTACCTGACTTGGGCTTCCCTCTCCTCTCCTCCCCTTCCCTCCCTTCCCATACCCCCCTCCCCTCCCCTACTTTCCTACCCTACTCTCCCCTCTCTGCCATTTAGCTACTCCCAAGTTAGGATTTTAATGGAAAGAGAATGGGAAATATTCCATCATGCAGTTGGGAAAGCCCAAAGTGGGCTCAGAGCATAAGGTGTATTTTAGTGTCTGTGAAGCATAGGGTATGTGCCAAGAAGTAGCATGAGATAAGACTTAAAGGTAAGATGGTGCCACTTCCTGTGTAGGATCTTGAATGCCATCCTGAGTAGTTTGAGAGTCAGCTAAAGAGCCAGCCTTGGAATTAGCAAGACTTGCATTTGAATCATGACCTGCAGCATTTAGCATTGTCCAGTGCTTCTCCTTTCTGGATTTTCATGACTGCTTTCTCTGTTCTTCTACTTACCTAACTCCCTGGTTTCCTAAACTGGGTCTTCATCTATGTCATGCCCACTAACTATGGGTGTCCCCCTCAAGAATTAGGCTCTGGGTGCTCATCATATTTCAGTTATCATCTCTGTAGGTGATTCCCAGATCTATTTATTCAGCCATGATCTCTTTATCCCACATCACCAGCTGCTTGTTGGACAATTCAGAGGCTATCCAGTGATGACCTCAAACATACGGTGGCCAAAATAGAACGTTATTGTCCCCTTCTCTCATCCAGACTTTACTGTCACCATCAAAGCCACTCTTATCCTTCTAGTTACTCTATAAAGTCCTCAATCATTTGTGAAATCATGGAATTTCTCCCCAAAAATCTTTCATGTACATCCTTTTCTCTCCACCAACAATCATTATCTGGTCCAGACACCAGCTTCTTTCCCGAACTATGGCAATAGGCTCATTGGTCCCCCTGCCTCAGGTCTCCCCACTCAGGCGACTCTGGTGATTGTCTTACCTCTAGGATGGCCTATGCTTGGTGTCTAAAGCTGGTAGAAAACTAGATGGCCCCGTGGAAAGTGCTGGGCCCAGAATCAGGAAGGCTTCCATTCAGAACCAGCTTTAGACATTCATTGGCTGGCTAACTGCTGTGCCTCAGTGTCCTCATCTGTAAGTGCGGATAATAATACCGCCTTGTTGAGGATCGACCACGATAATATTTGTAAAGCCCTTAGCGCGGTTCCTGGCACGTAGGAAGTGCTATGTAAATATTAGCTATTATTGTTGTTGTTATTATAGCAGCTCTTCACAGCCAGGCCCCTTCCTGGTTCTGGCTTCTTTCCACTCTCTGTGGTCCAGCTGTGTTGTGTAATCAGAGCTCCATTTTCCTTCTCAGTCTCAGCCCAGATACCTTCTCCTTTATCACAGCCAAGCGTATCCTAGAATTCCTGGTTTTGTTCACGCACGGCTCACGACCCCCCTGTGCAGGATGCCTTTTGGGGCTTTTGGCTGCCAGCCACTTCCCCTCTCCATCACCTTTCCCCTGCTCAGCGGCCATCTTGTGGCCTTTCCCTTCAGATCGTCAGTGTTGGGGGGAGGGATGGCGTCCTCGCCTTTCTCTGCCATCTTATTCGTTTTGTGATCATGGGCAAGTTATTAGGATCAAACAGAATTATGTTATTCTAACTTCAGACATAAGACCACGTGTCTGTATATGACTATAAAGCTATTATTTCTCCACCCCACTCCCATTCCAGGGGCATGTCCTGACACCTCACTGCGGGGTCCCGGGGCCCGTCAGGGAGGCTCTGGCAGTGGTGGGCCTCCAGACACCCGGGCTAAACAGGACAATGCTGGAGGTGGCCGTGTCTGGCCTCCGCATGAGCAGAGCGGGAGGCCTTCCCCCAGCTCTGCTGCTCCTTGGCCTGTGAGCTTCGTAGCGGAGGTCTCCTCGCACCTGTGCAGTCATGGGTCTCCTGAAGGACTGAGTTTTTCAATGGCCAGGAGCTTTTTCCTGTTACAAAATTGCCTTTTCTGGCTACACTCTGAAAACCTTCTCTCATAACTTTTTTCAGAATCAGTACTGTGAATTAATTCCAAGGCAAAAGAGTGGTAAGGGCTAGGCCATGGGGGTTAAGGGACTTATCCAGGGTCACACAGCCGGAAAGTGTCTGAGGCCTGATTGGAACCCAGGACCTCTCTATTCATTGAGCCACCCAGCTCCCCGCTAGATCATACCCACCCCCATCCTCATCTACTTTAGTTTCTAATGCAGGAGCAGCCCTCCTCCTTGTCAAGCCTGACCACTCCACCTTTACCCTTCACCGTCTCCTCTGCTGTCAGCCCCTCTCATCTTTGGTCTTCCCCCTCCACCACCTCCTTTCACAGATCTTCTTTAAAAGGTGCAGAAGCCCCCAGAGCCCCCCTCCCTGGCTGTATTCATGGCCTCTGGGTCTCCTCATTCCCCTCTCAGCCCCCTGCCCTCCTCATGCCTTTGACCTTTGTTTCTCCAGCCAGAGGCTTAGGCCGCCCCTGGCCCCTTGACCATGCCCAGAACTCCCTACAGGAGGCTTACCAAGCTCCGTGCCCCGAGTGCCCGACGCTCCCAGATTCCTTGTGAGCGTGCCGGGAACAGCCTCTCCCCCGCCGTCCAGACCGGCTCCTCTTCCTGCCCCCAAGGCAGAGCCCAGGCTGCTGTCACCCAGCTGGCCGGGGCTCTTCTTCCAGGCGTCTCGCACAGGACGCCCCATCCCACAGCACAGGCTCTCGTCCCGGGGCTGCTGAGCTGAGCCTTGGCACACCCCGCGGCGTCCGGCCTTAGCTCGAATGTCGCCTCTTCTAGGAGGCCCCCAAAAGGTCTCGAATGGACTGTGTGCGCTCTCGGAGGGCAGAGCCGGTAAGCCGCCGTGGGGGCCTCACGCTTGTGCTGCGCTCTAGGGCAAGCCCACGGAGGCCTCGGTGGAAGCGAGAATCCAGGAGTACGGCGAGCTGGACGCCAAGGATTACATCCCGGGAGCCGAAGTGCTCGACGTGGAGAAGGAGGAGGACGGAGAGCCTGACGACGGTGAGTGGCTTCGTGGGCCCTGAGCACTCGCCTCGGCCCACGGCCCAGCGGTTCAGCCTCTGCTCTCGGGAGGTGGCCTCCTGGGAGTCAGACAGACTCCGTGTCCCTCGGGGGCCCCGCGTCTCCCTCGTTCCCGTCAGCCGGGCGCCGCACACAAGGCTCTCCTTGTCTGACGTGGGGCTGACAGCGGCGTCTGCGACCCATGTTGTCGGGACCAGCCTAGATGGCGGCTGGTCACACGCCTCTGACTCCCTCCAGGCCCTCCCCATCCTGGCATGTCTATTAGTCGCACACGCTCGTGCCTGGACGGGCCTTTTCTGCGGCGGCCCCAGAGACCGTGGGGGACCTCTCCAAGGCCACGGCCGGGGCTCAGAGCCGGGCGCCGTGCCAGGCTGCTCACGAGGCGTGGGAGGGCAGCTATAGGCCTCAGGCTTCGCAGCCCGGAAGGCCCGGGGTCAGGCCGGACCTCTGAGGCAGCTGGCTGTGCCTGAATAGCCTGTGACGGTGTGAGGCAGAACTGTGGTTGGGCCGATGCACGCACGGTGCTGACTCTGAGACGGAAGTAAGGGTTTAAGAAAGAAATTAAAGTAGCTCGGCCAGGGCAGTTCCATCCAGGCCGTGCTCGTTGGCTGGACGAGGCACCCTGCCTTTAGGGGCTCACTTTTTTCTTTCCCTTCTCCGCCCAGATGGATGGGAAAGCGCCAGCCTCAGCGAGGAGGAGGATGACGACGACGGCGAGTGGATCCCAGTGCACCACTCCTCTGACGAGGAGCACCAGGAAATCGTAGGTGTCTGGCCTTGGGTCCGAGGCATGAAGCTGGGTCTGCGGGGAGGGGTGTCTGCAGGGTGTCTGCAGGCTCTGACCCGTGGGCCGGCTCCGTCTGTCCCAAGGCTGAGAAGCTAAAGAGCGTGCCGCCGGAAGAGCGAAAGGCCAAGGCGGCCGCAGTGAGCACCAGCAGGGTTCTGACCCAAGAGGACTTCCAGAAGATCCGCCTGGCGCAGATGCAGAAGGAGATGGATGCCGCCCCGGGGAAAGCCCAGAAGAGGAAGAATGTGGACCTGGACAGCGACGAGGAGAGGAGGTAAGGGCTGGCGTGAGGGCGGGAGCTGCTGTGCTGGGCACCCCGAGGCCCGCGCTGACCTCTCCTTGGGGCTCTCTCTCTTCCCAGGGGGGAGCTGCTTTCCTTGAGGGACATCGAACACCTCCATAAAAAACCCAAGTCGGACAAAGAGACAAGACTGGCCACCGCGATGGTGAGGGCCCGCGCCTTCCTTTCAGGGATGATGCGGTGCAGGGGGCCATGGAGGGGGGGCTGGATGGGAAACTGGGAGTCCCCCAGGGGCGAGCCTGGCTCACCTTCCGGCCCAGCGGGGCTGCCCCAGAACATCTCGTGCCTCTGTATGTAGTAGACAATCACAAATGCATGAAGAAACGCTTATGGGGCACAGGTTGAGTCTATGCTGCGTGCTAACCATTATGAAGATCTTTAAGGTTTCCAAAATGCTTTACATATATTAGCTGTTCACTCCCCACCAAGGCCCTAGGAGGGTGAGGTGCCAATATCAATACCCATTTTACTGGCAAAGAAACGGAAGCAGATAGAAGTCGGGAGACTCACACAGGGACATACAGCCACCGAGTGTCTGAGGCAGGAATCGAACTCCGGTGTCTAGGATGTTATCTGTTGTGTCTTCTTCATTTCCCCACTCATGGCCCCTCCACCTGCCTCTAGAGTGTAATGTTTATACCAAGGTTAAAGGTTATCTAAATTCCGGGGGGGGGGGGGCGTGGGGGTATAAATATGGCAAAGGGTGTGAAATAAACAGGAAAGGAGCAGAGGGGTCTGTTGTTGTGAAAGGGGAAAAAAATGGTTTTTCTATTCATAGGCTGGAAAGACAAGCAGAAAAGAATTTGTGAAGAAGAAAACCAAACTGAACCCATTTGCTAGTTCTACAAATAAAGAAAAGAAAAAACAGAAGAATTTTATGATGATGAGATACAGCCATAACGTCCGCTCCAAAGGCAAACGTTCCTTCAGGGACAAACAGGTGAGGCTGACTGTGCTCAGGAAATGGTAAGCTGGGGGCTCCCTCAGACAGTCACCCAGGGTCAGCCATGAGCCCGAGGGGGAGGCCCAGGCCTGGTCTGCTCCAGCACTTGGGGTATGAGGCCAGTCCCAGGGCTTTCCGGGCCTCAGCACCCTTCCCAGGCTGGGCATCCTGTCTCCAGTGTACAGGCAGCTTCACCATCTTGGAGTGTAGCCATCCTGGGAGGGAGCAGAGGGCCTGGCAGTCTGGAAAAGCATCAGTCACTGCGGAGGGCAAGAGGAAGGGAAGAGGGATACCTGGAGAGCCCCAGACTAGCATCCCAAAAGCCGGGCCCCCCGGCTCCTGGCCTCGCACCTGAGGAGCCCTGGGCTGCTGAGGTGTCAGCATGAGCTACAGCTCACACAGGGGGTGCAAGCTGCAATTCCCTATTTTGTAGCAGGGAGACTGAGGCAGCCGGGAAATGCTTGGAGCCCATGTTGCTAAGAGAATTCTGTTAGAATAGAATTGCATCGGGGTGGAATATAGCAAAGAGGGCGCTCTGAGCTCATTTGGGCTCTTTTTATCTTCTAGCTGGCTCTCCGGGACGCACTTTTGAAAAAGAGGAAAAAGCTCATGAAATAGCCTTCCCGTGGGGGTGACGAGGGCCACCTTGACATTATTGCTCGGGGATAGCGAGAGATTGTTATCGACACGGGGTGCTGCACAGGGTGGGAGCCTGCCAGAACCTCGGAGCTGGGAGAGCGAGCCCCCAGGAGCAGTCCTTCCACTGCCAGGAGGCCATCCTTCCTGACTGTGCTCAGTGTGGCCTTCGTGAAATGGTTATTTACTTTGGAGATGGAGAATTGCCAATATCTGTAAAACTTTATAGAAAAGAAATAAATTATTTGTCCAGTGGACATCTATTTTACTCATCAGTGCAAGAAAAGTTGTGTGCCTTGGATAGATGGTAAGCCTTAACTTGATCAACAGACTCATGTTTGCTTGATGGGTCTGGTGCCCAGCCAACACGTGGGGCAGATCACTACTATAATACCAAAGGGTTCAATATTTTTTTTAATGTGCATAAATAAATAATTGATAAAACACCTTGCTTTTAAAAAATAAACCACATTGTATATAAATGATGTAGGAATGGGATTATAAAGAATTGAACCTTGATGAGGAAGTTTGAGAGGATTGGAAATTATCTCTAAAGTACTGGGCTCAAGCCAGGAACCCTCGAAAGAATTCTGGAATGTAGAGAGCTGAGGAGTAAGGAGTTCGAGGGAGAAACTACCACTTCCTGTTCCTGAGCTGGAAGAGGAAGGTGCAGCTTTCTTGTTTGTGGCAGTTTGGAGTTTCCTTTTCAAATGGAGAGCATCTTAAGGAAGATGTAGTCAGTCCTGCTGTGTTTACCAACTTGTCTGAAGTTTTATCCGAAGGTGCTGTCTGTTGGTCTCTGGATTTTTTTTCCTCAGGGTCGTAGACCCAGCTTTGGGTGGACTCAGCCTTCTTGAGGTCATTGTTAGTAGATTTTGGAGACGACTTCTTAGAGAAACCACTAAACTAAAGACTGGGAATTATAGCCAGGTAGATTAGTGAGCTTTTGGGGAAAACCTAGCTAGAAACAGGTAGCATACATAGCTGGTAGCATGGTCAGAAGAACAGAAACATCCATCGTGAGATGGACTTAGATTGGTTGGGTGAAGTATAAGAAATTAGAGTCATGGTATCCTTTTGTTTAATTCTCACAGTCTACATTGATTTCTAATAAATATAGATACTGTTTTCTTAGAGTCTCCAAGGCTTTTATACGCACTGGTCAAGTGTAGAGAAGTGAACTTTGCTTCCTTTCACCAAAAGGGAATTTTGATACTTATTAAGAGCCAAATAGTATCCAAACCAGTTCCCTAGTATGGATAACACCATCTATCTACATTATTTCTTCAATTGGTGAGTAAATAGGACAAGAACCTAGAATATTTTGTGTTTTTTTTAAGCATCAACAGCCATTTCTGATCCTTTAGAATTTTTGTACATTGCAGGGTCAGGCCACCATTAAGAACTCCAACAGTTGCTGGCAGTTGCAATACCTCTGTGGGACACAGCAGAGGGCTCCAAAAGCTTTTCCCAGTGAGCTGCAACTCAAGCAGTTACAAACAAGCTGAATTATTTTGTAAAATGGCAAGTGTTAATCAGAGCTACTGTTTGCCTGAAAAAATCCTTTTTACTCAAAGGCTTTCTTCTCCAATGGAGCCTGAATATAGTGGAATGTTGGGATTTTAGTACCACGTAACTATGATAGCTGGTTTTTTTTCTAGTGACAATGCCAGATTATTTATTTGACCTTCTTGGCTTTGAAATTTTGCAACCACTTTTTGATATGACTATATGGGGAGCCCTGTCATATATGCCATTACTGTTTATGGTATTAAGCTGCCTCTACCAACTGAGAAAGGGTTTGGTAGTGGTTTTTAAGAGGTTCAATGTAACTTTCTGGCTAACTCTGGGAAATAGTGAATTGAGGCAACTCGTTAAAAACCATGCAAACTAAGCTTGACAGACTAAGGAAGCATACCTAGAATTAGCCAAGGCAACAGAGACAATGCAAGGAGGCAACAGAGACAATGCAAGGAGTAGGACAACAGGAAGAAGCTAAGTTAGAGGGTACTGAGAAACCACATGCACTTACTAAAATTCATCTAGAAACAGAAGCTTTGGAAAATACTGCACATGTTTCCATTAAGGGATATTCCTTAAATGTCCCCAGACCTAGGGATAGTGCATATTAGAACACATAGGCAATTTACCCAAACAGACTTGGAAGCCCTTAGGAAAAGAATTCAGAAGTTTGAGGAAGAGCCTATCCAGGTGGTTTGGGAGTTTAAAAGGGTCATTAAGGTCTTTGAGCTGAATTTTTATGATTTTGAAATACTGATGGAAGAAGTTTTAATTAAACGTGAGAAACAGCAAATTATTGAACAGACTAACAATAATCCTTCACTGACACCCTGGCAAGAAACTGACCCACAATTAGAAATGAATTCTGTGGATGCGGATAGAGATTTGTGCAAAGCTAGAGAATCTATTTTGGAAACAATGAAAGCCAATTCAAAGCACCCTGGGACGTGGTCTAAATTTGAGAGACTGAGGCAAGAGGCAGGGGAGACACAGTCTAGATTTTTGGGCAGGATTATAGACTGGTGAGAAATGGCTTGGGATGGACTTATTAACATTAGCCATATACACAGGCAATTTGTTAAAATGTCATGCCCATCTGTGAGGAATTTTTTTAGGAGCAATTGCTCTAATTGGTTCACTATGGGATTGGAAGAGCAGCTAGTTATATATACCAGGACGAGAAGGATAGACAGTCAAATGATAAGAATGATATAGTTGATAACCTGACAAAACAATTAAAGGAAATACAGCAAAAACTCAAAGTGAAATCCAAAAAGTGAAAGCAGTAGCAGCTCTGAGATCCTATAGGCTACCTAAAATTGGTTTCAATTCACGACCAAATAGGCAAAATCTACCAAGGTGCTATCTATGTAACAGAATTGGCCATATGATGAGGGTGTTTCAGTTCAGGGGACAATTCTCTGGACAAACTTTTAGGGGAAACCGAGGCAGCTCATACAACAATTACAATAGCTTTATTTTATTTTTAATTAAACCCTTACCTTCCATCTTGGAGTTAATACTATGTATTGGCTCTAAGGCAGAAGAGTGGTAAGAGCTAGGCAGTGGGGGTCAAGTGACTTGCCCAGGGTCACACAGCTGGGAAGTGTCTGAGGCCAGATTTGAACCTAGGACCTCCTGTCTCTAGGCCTGGCTCTCAATTCACTGAGCTACCCAGCTGCCCCCTACAATAGCTTTAAATAGAATTCCTGTGGCTATAATAACCAGTTTAACAATGGCTTTAATGGGGATAGCAATGCATAGCAAAGATAAGACTATAATAACTGCTATAATCATGGATGTTGCCATAGTTCACAACAAGCCCCTGACTTGAACACAATGCAAGAATATGTGAAGGTAGGAGAACATCCTAAATACTCTCAAGGGGCAGAGGGCAATGCTCAGAAACATGATCTACAAAAAGGAGCTAGTGCATTATGAAAATGTGATCAGGACAGTACAGTTATAGAATGCAAGATGAAGATTGCGGAATAGAATATGTAGATACTGAAATATTAAGTGTGAGCAATGTTAGAACAAACTGGTAGAAGGTGTTGTGAGAGAAATAAACCCTGGCAAATTAGTGTTGCAGAAGGAAAAGGGGAAGTGGGGAATAATGGACAGGAACTAGAGCTGCAATTTCCTGATCCTACTGTTTTGGCACTTATAGTTACACATTCTCCACCAAATAGCACAGAACCACATGTTACTTTAAAAGGGAGGCAGATTTATGATTGTTTGGTTGATAAAGGGGCTAGAAAATCTGTTTTACAAACATCCCCTGAGGAGTGCAATTCTATAGGAGCTATGGAAGTAGTACGTGTAACTGGAAGACCACAGTGGGTAAAAAAGCTACAACCTAAAATGATGTCACTGGGTCCTTTTAAGTATGGAACATTCCTTTCTCCTAATGCCAAGTTCACCAATGAATTTACTTGGCCAGGATCTTCTTTGTAAATTAAGAGCTACCATATAATACACACCATCTAGAGACATATCTTTACAACTTCCAGAGGAATCCTTGAACCTTTTTCCTGTGTTGTTTTTAAACACAGTTGAGGCAGAGGGAGAAAGAAGTACCTTCTATCATATTCCAGAACAACTTTGGGTTTCTAATTCCACAGATGTTGGTTTTACTTAAATCTACAACTCCTGTTAGGGTCATTACCAAAGGGGGTCCCCCACTTTATATTGCCCTTAAGTAAAGAGGCAACAGAGGGCATAAGACCCAATAATGGAATCATTGTTACAGCAAGGAATTATAGTACCCTGTATATCAGAATTCAGTGAAAAAAACAAAACTGGATGAAAATGGGCATGTCTGCTACAGATTTGTACAAGATTTAAGAGCAATCAATGATTATGTTTTAAAATCCCACCCAATTATCCTAAGCCCAGCTACAATTTATCTCCTCCATACCCAGCAATGCAAGGTACTTCATGGTGTTAGACTTATGTTCCACTTTCTTTTCCATACCTATACACAAGGACTCACAAAAGATTTTTGCTTTTACCTAAAGGGAAATTCTGAAATTCTTACTGTTGGGCTCGTCTTCCAAAAGGTTATTGCGAAAGCTCTTCCCTGTTCTCTCAAATCCTAAACAAAGATTTAAATATTATCAGTGTTAAAGACAGCAAGGTCTAGTGCACTTTGTAGATGACATTCTTCTAGCTTCTCCAAATGCAAGTATGCTTGAGAGACAGTAAATTTCTTTTGTGTGAATTGTATAAAAGAGGACATAAAATATCCAAAGCAAAGTTTCAGTTGTGCCTACCAAAAGTTGAATATCTAGGGTTTATACTGTCTGAGGAATCCAGAAGTGTATAGCTGACATCCAGAAGCTCAGTGCCCAAAAAACAAAGAAGCAACTCAGGCTATACTGGGTACCAAAGGATTCTGTCACCAATGGATCTCTGGGTACAGTGAACTTACCAACTCAATAGCCTTGACTCAGGATGCAGTATCTGAACCACACAAACTCAAGCCAGAACATCTTGCAGGCAATTACAAAGCTTAAGGAAGCTATTCTTTCTGCTCCAGCCCTTGGGACCCCAGATTACAGCAAGCCCTTCATGCTATTTGTTAATGAACCCTTTGGTATTATAGTAGTGGTCTGTTCCACATGTCAGCTATCTACCTGGCTATAATCTCCAGTCTTTAGTGGTTCAATATTTTTTTAATGTGCATAAAGAAATAATTGGTAAACACCTTTTAAAAAATAAACCACATTGTATATAAATGTCGAATTTGCTTCTTTTCCTGAGTGTTTTATCTGCTTGATTAGGGAAAGGAATTTTTTCCCTCCTATCCCTTTTAAAAAATACATTTTTTTTTTAAACTTTTTTTTTTTTTTAAACCCTTAACTTCTGTGTATTGACTTATAGGTGGAAGAGTGGTAAGGGTAGGCAATGGGGGTCAAGTGACTTGCCCAGGGTCACACAGCTGGGAAGTGTCTGAGGCCGGGTTTGAACCTAGGACCTCCTGTTTCTAGGCCTGGCTCTCAATCCACTGAGCTACCCAGCTGCCCCAAAAATACATTTTTTTATTGATACTATTTATTTTACATCACTTAGGCTTTCTCCTGTATCCCTCTCTTCCCTGGTCCCATTTCTTATAATAGAATTTATTGTAAAAAGGAAGAAGAGGGAAAAAATTTCAACAAAACTGGATAGTATTGAAGAAATCTGACCTCTGCAATGTTCCACACCTGTGACCATCTCCCATCCCCTACCACCTCAGCAGAGTAGCATGGGGAGGTGTTTTCTCTTGTCTTTCCTTGTTCAGTAGCTCAAGGAAAACCAGAGTCCCTGGTGTTTTTTACCCTTCTCTGTTGTTATGCTGTTTCTGTTGTGTCCCAACTCTTGGTGACCCTGTTTGGAGTTTTCTTGGCAAAGATGCTAGAAGGGTGGCCATTTCCTTCTCCAGTTTATTTTACAGATGAGGAAACTGAGGCAAACAAGGTGAAGCAACTTGCCCAGAGTCACATAGCCAGAGACAAACTGTCCAATTCTGTTAAAAGTTTTTGTCCATTCTTGTCTACAAAAATGATTTGCAACTTGTAGTGTGTCTGGACCCCACTTTTGCTAGTCTGGTGAAGCAGGCCCCATCTCAGAAAAAACATTTTTTAAATAAATAAGCCAAATTTCAGAAGTTAGGAAAAATAAAGATTGTAATTTTGTTTTCCCATCCAAGTTTCTAGGCCTTTAGGAATTGACCCATGAACCTATAATGATAATTGTAATGTAGGTCTAATTAGCTTAATTAAGAATAGAGTGTAGTCAGATGTAGAATTCATAAAAGTGATTTGAGGCTTCCTAGGGTTGCTTTAAGATTTGCCATGGAACCCTGACAAGATCAGAGGAAGAGAATTTTGCAGTGTGCCTTGAGCGTGTCAGTTGAGAAACTGTCACCCACTTCTGGGACAGACTCAGAGGTTGTTTGTTCCTGGATTTCCTCTGATAAGCCTTGGAGAGTTGTAAGAATAAAATGGGAAGAAAAGAGGACAAAACCAATGATCCAATGATTGTTAGGCACGTTGACAAAAAGCCAATTAGGGGGCAGTCCCCTTTGGCATAAGAGTACATTCAAAACAAACGCATTCAACCCCCCACAGTTCAATCAGCTGCACCACAAAGTTCATCCTAGATCTTCTGGTGCAGCATGCATCTTCATGGTGCCTTCTCCAAACAGTTCACTTTCTGGATTTGGGGAGGTAGGAAGTTTCTTATCCTAAAATTACTGTAATTTAAAAGTTGGTTATGTTTACAAGATCCATTGGGGAGACCAGTCCTCAGTGGGGAATGAGTTATTGGAAATTTTGGAGTCTTTGAACTACATTTCCCATGAGCCCATTGGCTTCCTGTCATTATGCGCTGACGTAGACAGGGATATATTGTGAGGTCTGGCATGGCTGGGCTCTTTCCTTCCTATGGCAGCATGATGGAGCTAGGAATGGCAGGCTGTTCAAACAGCCTAAGCTAGCATGGCACATGTTTTTATTTTCTAGAGATTACTAATCTTACAAAATAATATTTTTTAAATTATTATTACATATTCATTTTATTCTTACAATGATGGAGTTTCTTGATTCAGTGTAATCAGTAGGTTTAATCTCATTATCACAGAGTGTGTAGAAGATTTGAAACATCTTGATTTGAAGAAGTTGGAAAGGTGTTAGATCAGAGAGCAGAAGAATTACTGAGTAGTTCTTCAGAACTCCTCTGGTGGCACCAGAAGCCAACTGCTGGGAGAATAGCTTGTTTCTCAGACTGATAGTTTGATCTTTGGCTGAAGGGAAAGGAAATTTGGCAGATCTCTATAAACATTAAGTTCATAAATTTTTGGAATAGGTTTAGTAAGTTAGAATTAATATTTTAGTTACACAGTATAGATTAAGGAGGATTGCCATTTGGTAATCAAGAAGGCTTCCCTTGTGGGAAAGATTGGATTGGGAATTTATTTAGAATTTATTAGATATAGGGAATATTTCTTATCAATACTTATTTTCCTTTTACTTTCCCTTTTATACAAAATTTTTAATAGTTATAATAAATAGGTTTTATAGAATTGGCCTAACTAGGAGTTTTCTTTAACTACTTGAGCAGCCATTTTTTTCAATGGTCCCAAACTTCCTTATATTTAATAACTTTGTAAAATAAACATTTCTACTCTATACATCTCTAGGGGTCCTTGTTGTCTTCTCTAGGACCACAGGATATATAGTTGGTGACTTAAACTCATTGAGGGTTAGTAGATTCTTTCTTACCAACTCCTTCCTTGTCTTGGCTTTCATAGTCTACCCATTCTCTCTAACCTTCATCTTCACCCAGTTTCCTCCTTGTTCCTCAAGCAAGACCTTTCCTCATTTAACTGGACATTTTCTCTGGCTGTCCCCCATTCCTTCAAGGCTTTCCATCCTCATCTCTGCTACTGACTTCCATCAAGTCACACTTAAAATGCCTCTTTTTACAGGAAGTCTTTTCTGATGTGGCGTTCCTCTCAATTATTTCAAATTTATCTTTTATGTAGCTTTTGTACTTAGTTGTTTGCATGCTGTCTCCATTCTACTGAGCTAGAGGGCAGGCACTGTCTTTTGCCTTTGTTTTCCCAATGCCTGCAACATACTCAATAAATGTTTACTAATTGACAAAGAGTAATAGAATCGCTGATATAAAGCTAGAAGGGACCTGAGAGATGATCTTATCCAATCCTCTCATTTTATAGATGGGAAAGATGGGACCAGAGAAATTATGACTTCCCAAAGTCACACAAGTAGCATGTGGCAGAATTTGAACTCAAATCTTTGGACACCAAACCCCGCACTCTTCCCACTGGTCTCTACAATGAACAATTTTGTTCTCTTTTCATCCAAATATTGCTCTTGGTAGAGAAAACACTAATTCAACCTTTTAACTATTATCAGTTACCAATGTCCCATGGGTCTTACGCAGCTCTAGTTTTTTTGAGTTTCTTCCTGCCTCCACCATTGCTAAAAAATGCAAACAAGGACATTCCAAATTCTTTTTTTGTTGTCTTTAACATTCCAGACTGATTCTGATGATCTCCAGTTTATCCTGTCTATAGCTATACAAAGCTGTTTGCTTATTAGAATGTGAACTCCAGGCGGGCAATGATTGTCTTCTGATTTTCCTTGTAGTTTTAGCATTTAGTACTGTACCTGCCACATAGTAGGTGCTTAATAAAGGCTAGTTGGCTGACTGAATTCTTTACTTTGTTCTTCTGATTATCACCTCTTACAATAAATAGACCAGAAAGAACTGAGTCTACAGCACAGTTTCTCCAAAGAGACAAACTGATTTAGAATACAAAAATACCAAAGATGAAAAAATCTGACAGAAGAAAATCAAACAACAAAATCTTGAAAAGACACGCGATCTTTATATAAGCCAATACCATTAACCTCAAAGACAGGATGAAGAGAGAAAACATAAAGATAATAATAGGTCTGTCAAAAGAAAATGAAAAATCAAAAAACCTGAACACTATAATGCCAGAAATGCAATTAAAAAAAAAAACAAACAAACAACACAAAACTACTTAAAACTTCTGAATACAGGGGGGGAAAAAAAAAAAAAAAGCTTGAATCAACAGAATCCCAGAATCCATAGCTGGCTTCCAGGGGGAAAAATGTTTCAAACTCCAAGGCTTAAATTAAACTATTATAATGAGAAGCAACAAATTCTATAAGTGGCTAAGAGACCTTCATGTGTAAAGAAGAGGAAATTGAATACTCTCTAGAAACCACAGAAGGGTTTGAATAATATATTCTGAAATGTAAAGTAGCTCAGGCTACAATCCAGAAAGGTACAACTTGCAAAGGAGTCTGATCATCAATTATAATAATGGAAATTCAACAAAGGTATTTATTTGAAGCAGTCCTGCAAAGTAATAGGAGCATGAATAGAATATTCCATTTGCAAATACTAGAAAACAAGAACCATCAGAAAGGTTAATAACTGCAATTACTAAAGAAAAAGAATTACTAAAGAAAGAAAGGAAACTATACCATATTTAGAAGTTGGTTGTGATTGTTATTTTTTAAGAGAATGAGATTATGGAGTTTTAAAAAGTCCAATTAAAAAATAGCACAGAAGGGCATAAAGATATATAAGTAGAATTTAAAGAAATGGACATCAAAATAGAAAAGCAGGATCAAAATATGATGGGTGAAACCCCATAGGCAAGGTGAAGTGGTGGGGTGTATGGAAGACATGGGATAATGTATCTTTGCTAAGTCCACAGGTGAACAGTTAGGAGGAATAGGATTGCAAGAGAATAAGAGAGGAAGCAAGTGGAAGAAAGATTGAAATTGGGAGGATGAAATGAGGAGTCTATCTGAGAGTGACCAAGTCCAACGATAGTCTATTGGAGCTCCAACTAACGGGCAGGCCCACCGTTATGTCAGTCAGACTCAAACCTGAGCCAGGAGCTTGTAGAGTTCAGACCAGGAAGGCCATGGTCAAAATGGTTTGAGTCAATTGATAAACTACAGTATCTAGTCTGAGCTGTGTTTGAGATCCTTAAATAGCACAACACTCAATACCTCAAAACAAACAAACCAAAAACCCCCAGCAGGTTTCAAAAAGACACAAAATGGGGCTAAGCATAGCCCTCCAGGTTCATGCAGAGCCTGGCCCCAATACAAAGTCTGATGTCTTGAAGTAAAGTTAGAAAAGTAAGCAAACAGAATAAACAACAACAACAACAACAAAAAATAAAAACAGAAAGAGCTATTATGGTGATAGGGATGCTCAAAACACAAGCCCAAAAGGAAATGACTCCAAAATAGTCCAATGGAAAATAATTAGGTACAAGTTCAACTAGAATTTCAGGGGAAATGAAGAAAACAATTAAGAAAGACTTGAGAAATTTGGAGAGAAAAGACTTGGAAAGAGAATCAAGAGTTTGAAACAAGAGTAACAAAACCTTGCCAAATAAAAGCAGATTCTTTGAGAATTGGAATGGGCCAAATAGAAATGATTGACTCCATGAGACAACAAGAAATCCTAAAACAAAGTCTAAAGGAGGAAAAAGAAGAGAAAGGCAATGAAGGAGGAGGAGGAAGAGAAAACCATGACAGTGGTGGCAATGATGACAATGGGAACAATGTAAGGTATCCCTTAGTTCTTTTAATTTTTTAATTGAATTTAATTTTTTTCAATTACTCGCAGAAACAATTTTTGACAATCGTTTTCTGACATTTTGCAATTCAGATTCTCTCCATTCTTCCCTCTCCACTTCCCCAAAGTGGTAAATAGTTTGATATAGGTTATACCAGTGCTTTCATGTAATAAATATTTTCATATTCCTCTAAAGTGAGTGATGTATCCTTTTGTTCTAAGAGAGACAACTGAAAAATCACTGGACTACCTAAAAGCTATGACCAACATGATTTTAAAAATTATAAAAGAAAACTGGGTAGTTTTTCTTTTTAGAAGGAATCCACTAGAAAATCTGGAAGAAAGCCCTAAATAAAAACTCCCAGAGCTTCCAAGTAAAAAAAAAAAACCAACTCAGTAGCTAAAAAAGAATCCAAGTACGGAGGAGCTACAGTCAGATATTACAAGTTATTGGCCCCTTTTATAGATGAACAAAATTGAAGTTTAGAATGGTTAAGTAACTTACCCAGGGTTACACTGCTAGAGGGTTTCAGAAGCATAATTTGAACTGTTATGTTGATATTAACAGATATTTTGGGGAAGCAGATGATTATGCCAGGGCCAGTAACCTCCAAGTCACAGACACAGACTGACAGGCTTCAGTGAGAAGGGAGGGGGTTAGACACTCCTGACTCTCAAACCCCTCCCCCAAGCAGTTGATTTTCAGTTGGGATAATGGAGATAAGCTGAGGTTCTGGCAAGTTTCTGTTGAAACTGAACTCCAATGATGTTCCCTTTCTTTAACATATTCCCCACAGGTCTGATAGAGGAGTAAGTAGAAGCTAGTTATCTAAATGTTGAGGACTGAGATGGATCTGATCTTCTTAAAACTGGCAGCTGAGTGGATTCAAGCTATGTGATAACTATGAGCAATGAGTATCCCCAAATAATTCCCAGGCACAGATATTGTAGGTAAAGCTTATATTAAGAAGGAAAGGGAAAAGCTAGAGGGGGTAATTAGGGTTTGGATAAGGAAAAGGGTAACCCTAATCTGTTAGGTTGAAGCTGCCCTTCCCCCCCTCAGGAGGGGGTGACAGGCACTTGGCTAAACTGACTCTCTTGCTAATAGTGAATATTTCTAATCTCTAAATCACTAAATAATTGTTGTATTGATGTTGTTAAGGACTAGCCCTACTAAGCAGGCTAACTCTTGAGTAGAAACCATGATGGCTTAGCCACAATGGCCTTCTCAGGTGAACCCCCAAGCCAGGAGCAGTAAGCAGTGAGATCTGCCCGCATTAACCCCCAGAAGCAACTGACTAACTCCCTCTCAACTGTCCCCTCACCCAAAGTCCTCCAGGGGGGTCCCCTGGAATTCTGGGTGAGGCTGACCCTGTATTTTGCAGGGATTCCATGCTGCCATCCTTTACATAACAGTCATTCCCCCTTTTCTAGTAGGAATTTCCACTGGAAATTCTGCAGGCTTAAGATATTGCAGCCTAGTTTACCCTGTCTACACTCTAACTAAGCAACTTCCTAAATGTCTTATTCCTAACACCTTAACAGTCTTGCTATGCTATGGCTTATTATACTATCTACCCATATCTAAGGAGGGAAAAAAGGAAAGTTTAAACAAGGGAAAAAATAGGTTTTGGTATAAAATACATACATCATGTTGTAAGAGGGGGGTATCAGATAAGTGGGGTATGCTCTGGGGGTATCATATAAATGGGGGTGACCCCCACCTAACTGGAATATGTGGGCCAAAGCTACTCACTCCCCCCTCCTACTAGAAGACCATTGGGGGTGTAATTCACGAGGGGGGGGTCCCCAAAATGGAAGGGTTGTTGAGATGATAAAGGAATGTGTTAGGAATTGTTTGAAACCTAAATGGATTTTGTCTAGTACCCAGAGCTACTGATGTAAACTAAAGGCCTCCTCAGTCCCCCCAAACAGTTTTCCCTCCAAGATGGAGTAAAATGTTCTTTTCCTCCCTTCAGCCACCCAACAAACCACCCTCTCCTAAGTCACTGTTCTAAACTTTGACTAATATAACTAAACAGGGATTTATTTGAGATTAGAGGAATTCAAGGATTAAGGGAAGGACTATGGGGATTCAGTATAGAGGGTAAAGGATCAGCTTCTCTATCTAGATTTCTCTCACTAGGATGAGCAGAACTGGATTTCTTCTGTAGTTCTTGTCCAGTAACTGTCTCAAGCCCCAGTAACTCCTAACCAATAAACTAATTAACTAAACTGAGGGAATAACAGGGTTGTAGATAAAGCAGATTCAGAAAGGCCCTCAAAGCCCACTCCCCCCAGAACCCAGGCACTTTGGCCAAATGGAATAACTGCTATGTTTATATCTTCTCAGATGGTAAATGACATTGATAGATCAACTGAGATGATTGGCTAGTTATAGCAGTTGTGATATTCAAGGAAATCCTCTATTTGGGGGGTTCAGGAGTGCCAGGTTCTCACAGGATCACCACTGCCCATGTCCCTCTCTGACCCAACCAAGGTTCAGTGAGTAGTGTCAGTTGGGATATCTTCCACAGAATTCTCCTCTTCACTCTGGCCCTTCCCCAACAGCCTTTTCCTTACCATTCTTCCTGGGCTTGTTCTGAATTCCACCTCAGAGGTTTTCTTCATTTAAATTCAGTCAGTCTGTTTCAATGCCCAACACTATTTCTTCTACACCATACTTCCTCTAATCCATATCTACTAGTTTGAGACCTATTGTGTTACATGATAGATAGTCAAATGGATTTGGAAATACTGGAATGACCAGTCCCAAGAGTAATTATTAATAGGTCAATGGTTTCTAATAGAATAGTGCCCCCAGGAATCTGTTGTAGAATTCCTGTTATCAACATTTTAATCTAATTTGCATGCAGACATAAAGGGTAGATGTGTCAAATTTCTAGCTCATACAAAGTTTGGTGGGGTGGATAGCTAACATTCTTGAAGGACAGAATTGATATTCAAAAAGATTAATATAGGTTATAATGATAGGTTAAAGCAAACAAAATAAAATTTAACATTAAATGTAAAGTTCTATATTAGGGGTTACAAAATCAATTTCACAAGTACTGGATGGAGAAGACATAGCATGATTGAAAAAGAACTGGGAAATATAATTCACTTCACATTCAACTTGAGTCACAAAATAGCAGAATCATAGTTCTAGAGTACCTACCCTTTGAGATTACCATCAACTGTCTATCTCTATCTAAATCTGCTATGTCAATACTCATTTATATGTTGTGTCCCCCATTAGAATGTGAACTCCTTGAAAGCAAAGACTGGTTTTTGTTTTTGTTTTTTTACCTTTCTCTGTATCTCCAACTAAGTACTTACAGTGCCTGGTATATAATAGGAATTTTTTTTTTTTAAAAACCCTTAACTTCTGTGTATTGGCTTATAGGTGGAAGAGTGGTAAGGGTGGGCAATGAGGGTCAAGTGACTTGCCCAGGGTCACACAGCTGGGAAGTGTCTGAGGCCAGATTTGAACCTAGGACCTCCTATCTCTAGGCCTGACTCTCAATTCACTGAGCTACCCAGCTGCCCCTATAATAGGAATTTAATTAATGCTTGTTGATTGGTTTCTTGCTAAACAAATTTAAGCCTTGAAGGAAAGAGTTAAGATAATGTTCTATGTTTTCAAAAAATTCTGAAATGTTAAAATCTCAAATAACAAAAGTATTTCCATATGCATTGTAAAACAGATTTTTTATTATAGTTCTAATATTTGTACATTATTTCCCTGATTTTGCTTACTTCCCTGCATTAATTCATATAAATCACTTAAGTTCCTATTTATTTTTCATATTCATAATTTTTACAGCACAATAATACTCCATTACATTAATATACTTCAATTTGCTAATCTGTTCTTTATTCAATGAGCTTCTATTAATTTAAAACATATTTTTAAGTTTTCAGATCCAAATTTTCACCCTCCTTCCAACCCTCCCCCCACCTCAAGAAAGCAAGAAATAAGATTCCTAATCATTATAAATATAATCATATATTTCCACATTAGACATGGGGGGAAAAGTAAGAAAAGGGAAAAATGTTCTTAAATCTAGACTCAGAGTCCATTAGTTCTCTCTCTGGAAGTAAATGGAATTTTTTGTAATGACTCCTTTGGAATTGTTGTAGTTCATTGTGTTGATCAGAGTAGCTAAGTCTTTCATAGTTGATCAGTATTATAATATTACTATTACTGTGGACAGTGTTCTCCAGGTTCTGTTCATTTTCACTTTACATCAGTTCATGTAATTTTTTCCAGGCTTTTTCAGAAACCACCCTGCTTACCATTTCTTACAGCACAATAGTTGATGATCTTTTTTTATGGAACCCCCAAATTTACTTCTCTTCTTGTTCCCAAAGGCCAGTTCCCATGGCCTTCAGGATACTTCCAGACTGATCCTTGTCTTAGACTGAACAGTAGACTGAACCATCCATTAAGCACTGTAAAAATAAAAAAGTGACTGTAAAAATGAATGGTGAAAACTATGCAAATAAAGGTTCAAAACTGTTCAGATGCTTCTGATAGATGTAATCAAAAGTATCTTCAGAGATAAAGTGAAGCAAAGCTCATAAATGAACTTCTCTTCAGGGCCAGGTGCAAGGACACTAAAGAGACTCTTGTTATAGATAGATAGATAGATAGATAGATAGATAGATAGATAGATAGATAGATAGATAGATAGATAGATAGATAGATAGATAGATAAAATTATTTCTAACTCTAAGGAATTCTAACTCCACCCCAAAAAACCTCCCTGGTTCTGCAAGGAACTGCTTCTCCTATTTTCACAGGCTACACTAATCCTTCCTGATCTGACTAACCCAAATTTTTTCTATTCTAAACAAACTACCATTATTATCCTTATAATTCTTAAGTTTGCCTCCAAGTTATAAAAATAACAAAGGCTATCTGGTTGAGTCTCAACAAGAATCAAGTTAAGACTTCTGCGCCTTAGCAGACTCAAAGACCAGATCTTTCTTTGGTCTTCTCAGATAGAAACCAATTTATAAAGACAGAAATAGATAGTCAGTAGTGTTTCCCAAGTTGGAAAAAGAACACTTAACTCCTTCAAGTTTTTCCCTCCTTTCCTTCTACCTCAGACAGGAGAGAAAGAAAGACAAAGGTGTTACTTCCTCCAATCCCACAGAAAGAGAATCTCTGTATGTGACTCTGCCAACTGCCAGAGACCAACTGCCACTCCCAGAGAGAGAAACTGTCACAAAAAAACCATTAGACTTGAAGCTGACACTTTGTCTCAGCTCTGTTTGAAACTCCAATTCTTTCTCAAGCCTGCTTCTCTATTTCTTATCTCTAAACTAATATAACAAGACTTATTTTCTAATATCATCCTTATAGCACCCTGAATAGGAGTGATAGAAATACTCAAACCCTAAGTACCTTTTTTTTTTATCTCAGCCTCTCCTAAGCCATTACCTCATATCCCAGCCTCTGGCCACAACCTCTTTTCCAAGCCTACTTGTACCAGTCAGTGTGTGTTGCTTTTCCTTCATTTCCTAGAGCCTATATAGGACCCCAAATTCTTCAGTTCATTGGGGAAAAAAATCTCTTTCAAGGTGCATTTTCCTGGATACAGTGTTCCCAATGTTCACAGAGCTTGTGTCTGTGTGCATCTTGTGCGTGACTCTGTGTGGTGGCCCTTAGAGCATTGTCCCCTTTGTCCTGATTAAAGACTTGTTCTTTCTGGACACTAATCACATCCAGAGAAAGAACTTTGGGGGTAGAAATGCAGAAGAAAAACATATGATTGGGAATGTTGACTTTAAATGATCATTCTATTGCAAATAATAATATTATGGAAATAATGTTAAACCCAGTGGAATTGCTTGTCGGTTCTGGGAGGGAAAGAACATAAATCATGTAACCACGGAAAAATATTCTAAATTAATTATTTAAATAAAAAATGAAGAAGAAAAGAAAGGCTTGTTCTTTCTAACTACTTTGGTGGTTTTGTGTTTTTCAAGGTTGACATAATATTTCATATACCACAACTTGTTCAGCTATTCCCCAATTAATAGGCATCTCCTTGTCTTTCCTTCCTTTCTGTTGGGCTGTTTTCCCTCAAAGCATCTTCAAAAACAACAACAACAACAACAACAAAAACTACACACACACACACACACACACACACACACCACCAAAACCTGTATATATCTTTTCCCAAAGAAACATTTCTGAATTTCATCATCCATTTGAAGTATCTCTTCCCAATCTTTTGGATACAGTAAAATGTATCTCCGTGTTTATTCTTTCGTTTTTCAGATTTGTTACAGTAACAATGAGGCAGGCTTTTGACTAAGCACAAGGCAATTTAATAACCACATGAAATTACATTTGCTATTTTTTATAGCATAGAGTTTATTTGGTTTTGTTTGGACCTCTGATTTTGATTTAGGAAGCATCTGGCGGGGAAATCCCTTAAATCAATGCACATTAGAAACTGCTTTGCAATTTATAAACTAAGTTGTCTGAGGCACTAAGATATTAAATGATTTGTCCAGGGTCACATGTCTGGTATACATCATGTGGTAAATACAATTTACTTAGTAAATACAATTAGCAGATATACAATTTGTGTTATGATATTGGGGTGTGGGCTTCCCCTAGGCACCCCAGAACTTCAAAGGTAGTGCTGAGGGAAGGTGACCCTGAGCAACAGAAGCCAAGATGATAAGAAGGGTTTCTGAGAGAGACACTCCCCCTTAGCTTCTCCCAACTTTCTCATGAACACAAGTATGCACCTCCCAGTTTGCTTCTGATAAGCATCTGTTTGTACCTCTGCACAGGTTATCCCCCTCCCTTCTGTCTTCAAGGCACACCGCATCACCCCCTTCCCCATCTCTGGTTATATAGTAACAGCACCCCATCAACTCACCTCTGGACATGATAAAAATCCCAGACCCCATGTCCTCTAGGAGGCAGTGTCTCCACCTAAACCTGCCTCCTGTTCATTCAACTTGCATTCAACTGATCAATCTCTCTTTTTAAACTAACCCTTGGAGCCAGTCATTCCTGAGGGAGTAGTCTTCCCAGCCCAGGTTTTCTCCCTAGCTCTTCTACAACAGTAATTATGTCCCTGTTTGTCATTTAAAATAGATTAAACATGATGTAATCTATAAAAATTTGAGGTCAATAGTCAGTCCTTTGGTCTGTAGCATAACCTTCTGTTATATTTGTTATAGGAAAAATCCATTTTAGATAATCTTTTATTCATAGCACCTTTGTCCAGGGACTTGTCAGAAGAGTAAAAGTTCTCTCCTGCTTTATTTGACTATCCTGGCTATTTAAGCTCTTAAAAATTCAAGGTCATCATTTTGAATGCAATTGTTCTATTTTACCCTTGTGTTATTGGATTATTGTGCCATTGTATCCCAGTTAATACAGTCATGCCTTCTGGTCCTCTTTGGGTACTTGGAGTACCCAATACAAATTGCCCCCAAATGCACTGCTTGTTATCACTAATTTTTATGAGTTGTATTTCCTTCCTTGTATCGGTGCTATTACTTCTCTTACTCCTGCCAATGTGCCTATCTCTAAAGAACTGTTTCTGGTCTTCTGTGGAATGCAAACCAGATAATAATCAGAACTGTTAAAACAGTACGTAAATGTTGGGTAATGAGACTTTGAGTGAGGGCCGTTACTCCTATGACTGACAGATATGACTTAATTAGTGCCGGGTCTTGAAGATCTCTGCCCTCAGAGGGGCAGAGGAACTGAACAGAGAATCAGATGATCTAGGTTTGAATCCCAGTTCTGCTGCTTATGTTGATGACCTTGTATTAATCACAATCTCTCTGACTCTCAGTTTCCTTATCTGAAAGATGAGAAGCTTGAATCAGATGATCTCTCAAGACCCTTCCAGTCCCAAAGCCTCTGGTAGACTATGATCAGAACGTGTTGGCTTATATTCAGAATAAGTGAGGTGGCACAATAACTGAGCTCCAGAAGAGTGAAACTCGAACTCTCCTGGAAGCTGAGCAATATGAGGCTATTTGGCTCCTTCTCAGGAGCCGTTGCCAGCTGTGCTTTATCCCAGTACTATGCTTTGCTGCCAGATGTCACATCTCATTGAGGTTAATAGGCAGACATTCATTTCTTGCTACTTTTAATGCCTTTGGGCCCTAGCTGTAGAGCTATCATGTGTTCTTATTTTATGGTTGTGAAGCTGGGGCCTGGGGTATTTGTATTTTCACTTTTTTTCCTCATTAGTTCTATGAGAATCT
The DNA here is from genome assembly GCF_016433145.1 of Gracilinanus agilis. Lineage (NCBI taxonomy): Eukaryota > Metazoa > Chordata > Mammalia > Didelphimorphia > Didelphidae > Gracilinanus > Gracilinanus agilis. The sequence goes on from NC_058135.1 coordinate 28,463,740, forward strand.
TGAATTTCTGTTTTTATTTCCCTTTCTCTCTCATTTAATTGGATAGTTTTGAAGGCAACTTAAAGGTCCTCCTTTGTAGAGAAGAGCATAGATTCTATCAATTCAATTGCAAATCTGGGCCACATGACAGATTGGGTGTCTTCCATCCCTAGATGAGTTGGGCTTGGCTTAAGGAGGCTGATCTGTGGACTGGCAAGACAACTTTGAAATGTTTTCTTTTAAATTTTAACTTAATCAAGAACAAATACAAACATTACTACATACATGAAAATGTAAAAAGAAATAAAGAAAGGAATATAGAAAAGAAAAGAGACTGAATTCCTGTTGTGCAATTAAAAATAGAGAGAGAATTACTACATTACTAAGGGTAGTAAATAAATACAAATGTGTCGTGGGAGAGCTTGTTATTATTGGTTCTAGAGGGTGCTCTCTTAAAGAATGCCCAGGCGCCGATGAATATCTTTAAAAATTGAGAAATGTATTGAGTTGAATGGCCAGGAGGCAGGTGTGGTTAAAACTGCTTCCTGGGAGGCAGTGGCAGGTAAAAATCTGCCTCCCCGAAGAGAAGGGGTCCAGGATTTTTATGCCGTAAAGGAACAGAGACTATGTGACCTGGAACAGAAGGTGGGGAGGGGGACAAATAAGGAGGATTAGGTGACATTCCCATGTGAGGTGCCTTGGTGTCTGGGAATAGAAGCACAGGTATGTTTGAGATGTAAACAGAAGATGTGCTAAAAACTCTTATCAAAAGGTCTACAGGAAATACTCCTGAAACAAAAGGCCTTTGATCATGCAATTTGTCCCCACAGTTGCATTAGGACCTGCTTCCTTTACCACCAAGCACTGCAGGGGAGCAAGATTGAGAAATTTCTCATGTATACTCTTTGCCCTGGGATTCCTCTAGAGACTTGGGATGTCTAGGTGACCTGTACCCCCATATTAAATGTATGCATAATAAATACACATAAATAAACACGTGTACAACATATTAAACATCTATGAATGTGGTTCATATTTATGATAAGTATTTGTGTCACATATACACATAGCTTATGGTTAGCAAACAAATTCTTTATTCATACACACACATGCCTTTATCTTAACAAGGCAGCAATGAAATTGCTCTGTTTCCTTCTATATTCAGTTTTCTTCTTCTGTACTGTAGTTAGGAAATTAGGAAATTATATTGATTAGGTATTGGTAAGATAAGAACTTTGAGAAAAGGGTCTCTGAGGGTGCAGGCAAGGCAGAGTGCTGGGTGTGAGATCAGAACTTGGAAGGTAAGAAGCAGATAAAATTCTGACAGTTGGTGACTGAGCTGAGAGAGTTACTGACTCTCACTGGCTTCAGTTAGGGAGACTCTCTGGCTTCTGGTGAAGGCAGACATCTCAGACCTTGCTCTTTGCTGAATATATAGGAGAGAGAACTCTAAACCAACTGAAGAGGTTTTCCTACCCTCTTTACATTGAGAATTCATCTTGGAGAAAGAAGGTGGCAGATCTGCTTTGGTGGAGAATGATTTTGAGAGAAGATCAAAGGCTGTTTGCCTGGACTCTGGGCCACCTCAGGGGTACCCTTTTGTTAGCCAGCCTGTGCCATATTGGGCTGACTAACTTGGTTTTTACCTGGAGACATCTTTAATAATATTGAGTTAATTTTAATAAAGATTACAGGTAGATTGTAGTCAGATAGCATTTTGGGGTTTTTTAGTAAATGCTAGGCAGTTTCAGAGTAGCTGGAAGACAAAGAAGAGCTCACTGTGAGGTGAACGTAGAAGGTGGGTGAAAAGTTAGTTCCCCTTTAGTGTTAAGGCTTTCCTTGTTACTAATCCTTATATTCATATTGTTAAATATACATTAATAGCTTTTTATATAAATATTTAATCTCCAAGAAACTTATATACCGGCCTGGTGAAGGGAAGTCATTCCTGGCTTTCCTTCTGAGGGGATAGTGGAAAGATACTTTTGTGAACATCAACAAAGTATTTCTCCACAACATCCTCCTCAACAATATCAATAAATATCGTGGGCAGCTGAGTAGCTCAGTGGAGTGAGAGTCAGGCCTAGAGACGGGAGGTCCTAAGTTCAAATCCGGCCTCAGACACTTCCTAGCTGTGTGACCCTGGGCAAGTCACTTGACCCCCATTGCCCACCCTTACCAATCTTCCACCTAGGAGCCAATACACAGAAGTTAAGGGTTTAAAACAAACAAACAAACAAATAAATATCCACAATATCTTAGTACACTTAAAAGTTAATGTCTTTCATTGCCTAGCCTTACTGCTCTTCTGCCTTGGAACCAATACACAGTCTTGATTCTTAAGACTGAAGGTAAGGGTTTAAAAAAAAAAGTAATGTTCTTATCTTCAAGTTTATATATCCACTCATTAGTCCTCTTCCCCATATTCCACCCAAGCCCAGGAGCAGGCCTCTCTTGTTAACAAATGCAATATGCATATAGCCATCCATACCTCTCACACATGATATATAGATACTTTCTGGGCTAGCTCGCTCTTTGCAATTTGTCCTCGGATATGAGGTTCCCAGAAAAATGTCACTTCTATAAATCTACTTTCATGCTCTCTCATGATCCTAGGGGTACTCATGTGGTGGAAGAATATACTCCTCCTCCTGACCACTTTAGTTTTCAAGCTACCACCAATGTGTTTCCATTTACACAAAACCACCTACCCACAATAACAATATTTTTAGACCTTAAACATAATTTATCAATAAAAAAGAAACAATAGTATCACCAGTACTCATATCTTAAAGTAAATTCAAGAATAATAAATACATTGTTAAAAGCACACAAAAACCTAGGTAATATTCTCCAACCAATGCAACTCAGTATATGTGGAGCAGAGTAGACATACAGACACTAGCCAAGTGATGGTGAACCTATGGCACGAGTGCCAAAGATGACACGCAGAGCTCTCTCTATGGGCACGTGCGCCACTCCCCTCAATACCCGCAGAGTTCCATCACTAGAAAGGCAGAGAGACTTGGGTGGAGCTGCTCCCCTCCCCCCTCTCCACCATGCCTGATGACATTTTTTCATATCCCTGCCCCTCTGCCCAACAGCCCAATGGGAGTATTCCCTCCCTCCCCGTATGGGGTAAGAATGGGGCAAGGTGCATCTTGCACTTGTTGGGGGGGCAGGGCACAGCACTGGATCTTTGTGGGGGTGGGGCAGGGCATGTGGTCTCTGAAAGATTCACCATCACTGTACTAGCCAATAAGGAACATAGATGAGGAAGATTCAGGTATTTGGAGTAACTCACAATTTTGGAACTGTAAACTTTGGTGGTGTTTTTCTGTTTCAGGAATTGTCCATAACAGTTCCTTGATCAACATTATTTCTAACTTGAATAGATGCGTCCATTGGTAAGATAAATTGATTTATGCCTTATTGACTTTGCACTAGACCAGATCCAAAGTATCAGCCAAGCTGGTCAATTGCCAGAATGGCTTCTCTGATTCTCTGCTTTTGAGTTGTTCTGTTGCTCTGCTGGACTTACTTCTCAACACAGATATGGACTCCATCACTTCTAGCTTCAAACTAAATTGAAATCTGTCCTTTTTCATCTCTCTCTTAACTCCCTGGGTTGAGACTCTGAGTCCTCTCAATAAACAACCTTATCACAGCTTATAGTTAGTAACTACATTCTGATTTCTATTATCAAATAAATTATATTTTATCCTATAATCATAATTGTAGTGTCTGTATTGTTCCAGTATGCTACAGCTGTTATGTTTAAAATAAATACCCCTCAAGTACAGCAGTTAGATGCACAGTGAATAGAGAACTGGATTCAGGAAGACCAGAGTCCAAATCCAACCTCAGCCACTCATCTAGCTGTGTGATCCTGAGCAGGATACAACTTCTGTCTTCCAGAGTTTCATAATGTTTAATGAATAATAATAACTCCTTTCTTCCAGGGTCATTGTAAGGATCAAATGAGATAATGTTTGTAAAGTATTTTGCAAACCTTAAAGTGCTCAATATAAGTTAGCTATTATTGCTATTAACTCTCTCAGAACTCTGAGTCAGAGTACTTACATTCTTAGAACTATAAGTAGATCAATGTTCCAAATAAATAAACTGTCAAAGCAAATTTAAATCAGCACCTACTGTTTTTAGAAGCAAACTTGTGTCCTCTACAAATCCCTTCCTTAAAGGGTTATTCTTTTACACATCTGATTCAGTATCCCTAGAGGCCACCACTTCTCTGACAAGAGGTGGAAGGTTTGTTTCATCAGTATGTGGAAATCATGAGTGATTGCTGAATTGGCCAGAGTTTTGAGGTCTTTCATTGGTGTTTTCTCACATGCAATTTTCACGGTCACCATATAAATTGTTCTGCTTCTGTTTTTGATCCTCTATATTGGTTCATCCATTTCTGTTCAAAATTCTCTGAAGTCATCACATCTTTGTGGCACAAAGTGATGACCTTTTTTTTTTAAGCTATGGCAGGGCTTATATGGTTCTGGCAATAGGCTAAGTCTATTTTTCAAGGACCAGCCTGGCTAAGTAGGAAGAAGATTGCCTGCATCACACTGGTGACTTGATGATGAATTTTTGGCTATGGCAACCATGAAACAAAAAAAATGTACATGGTCCTCAATCAGAAGGTCTCTTCTGTTTCTTCAGTAATGAGGGGTAGAATGGTAGAAAAAGTGAAGGGTCAATCAGTTTTAGACCATCTATAGACATTCATTGAACTATTTAATTATTAACTATTTATCTTTAATTATTAAGTATTGCTACTCTAAATATGAGATCCTCATCAAATAATAATTGAGTGAATATGGCATGTGCTATAGTGGATGAATGAAGTCAGGAAGATTTGCCTTTGAATCCCATTGGAAACCCTAGTTTTGACCCTGGCCAAGTCATTTAAGCTCTCTAGGCCTCAATTTCCTCATCTGTAAAATGGGGGGGTGTTGGTTTTAATAACCTCTGAAGTCCCTTCCAACTCTCTCTGTGACTCTGTGATCCTGTGAGTCTCATCAATCTGGACTTTCTGACTATAAATTAAGCCAAATGACAAAAAGAAGTTGCAGCTAAATAGAAGGATGACATTATAGGTTTTCCTTGAATAGAAAAATCAAGATGTTGATGGGATTCATTTTATTGTGACTAAAGGCAACATATATTATTTCATAAGATATTTGGTCATCTTATATTGATTGCAGTGTTCGTTATAAGTATTTGCAAAAAGCCTGTGTTGCAGGGCAACTGGGTGGCTCAGTGGATTGAAAGCCAGGCTTACAGACGGGAGGTCCTGGATTTGAATCTGACCTCAGACACTTCTTAGCTGGGTGGTCCTGGGCAAGTCACTTAATCCCTGTTTCCTAGCCCTTACCGCTCTTCTGCCTTGGAAGTAGTACTGATTCCAAGATGGAAGGCAAGGATTTTTTTTTAGTTGGAGAGTATAAGGCATAATCAGAAGAATGAGTAGTAAAATTTCTATGGTGCTTAGGATTTCTGTAGACAAGCAGGAGAAAATAAGGTTTTAGATTTAGATTTTAGCCACCTTGCTGCCCAACACATCTAGTGGGCCAAATATTTTCAGTTCTCAGTGGGCCTCCTGATATAAAGCAGGGATGATAAATAGGAAGGAGCCACGCCAGAACAAAGAGATTATTAATGACACTTGTGGCAATAAGCAATCTTTCTACACGTACAACCCAGATTGAATTGCTTATGAACTCCAGGAGTGGGGAGGGAGACAATACAGATCATATAACTTTGGGAAACTTATGTGGAAATTTGTTATTAAAATAAAATAAAGATAAAACAAAAAAAGTAACCAATCTTCATTATGGGTCAAGGTCATCTGGTCTAAGGTCATGAAGAAGTTATCATCCTGAGGCATCTAGGTGGCTCATGGAATAGAGAGCCAGGCTTGGAGATGGGATGTCCTGGGTTCAAATATGGCCTCAGACACTTCCTATCTGTGTGACCCTGGGCAAGTCACTTAACCCCAACTGCCTAGCCCTTATTGCTCTCCTGCCTTGGAACCAATGCCCAATATTGATTCTAAGATGAAAGGTAAGAGTTAAAAAAAAAAGTGGTTATTCTCTTGCACGCAGCCTGTCTTGAATGCCAGAGTCAATGCCAAGATTTGTCCCATATCACCCCGTACTCGATGTTCTTACATCCACCTGCCAGGATTGCATCATCCCTGGGAGCCTCGAGGGGTATAGATAACCCAACTTTGCTCCTTCCAAGACCCCTGCTGAGGGTTATTGTTCTTCCTCTGCATCATTAGAAGCAATACACTTAGCCATCATTCTAAGTCTCCCAAGAGAGGCATCTATCAACAGTCCTTCTTCTTCATTTCTCAAACCCTCCCTGAGAAAGAGCTGTCAAGTGTTGACTTCTGGGTACTGCAGTGGCTACAATGTGTAGGGGCTTTACCACTGGAGGTGATAAAATCACTTCTACCTGCCTCTGTCTTCTCACCTGCAGATTGGGGATAATAATAATAGTACCTCTCTCCCAGGTTGCTGTGCTCATAAAATGAGATTATTATAGAAAGTATTTTGCAAAATTTTAATTGTCATATGAATACTAATTGTTATTATTATTATTATTATTATTCTCTGCAAAGGGCTACAAAGGAGCATGCCCTTGTGCCTGAGCTGGCACTCTTTCTGTTGGGCTCTGCTCCTTTCTTCTGGGGCTGAGTGCTCGCGCCTTTGCTAGATCTGGAATGCTGACATCCTTGCCAGGGCCTATTGTATCTGCTGTCAATGCCCCACCCCAGGGACAATGTCTAGAACAGCCTAGGCCACTCTAAGGGGTTCTAGCCAGCCAGGGTCAGGGCTTGGCCTCTTCTTTTTGTGAGAGATCATCTTTTCCAATGCAGAAACTTCTCCTACCAGTCAGCTCCAACTGAGACACCCAGGAGCTCCTGAGTTCTTCAATTTCTAGGATTTCCACCAAAGCCAGGAAGGATCATCTCAGAGCCACTGTTCATTGACATGCTCAGGGTAATGTGTGGAATAAGAAATTAGTGTGTTATTACCCAAGGTAATAGTGCATTAATCCCACCCACCCACCCTCTCCTTCTTCAAGCAGAACAAAAGCCTTTAAATGGGTGTTTTTTTAACTCCTCACCTTCTGTCTTAGATTCAATACTGTGTATTGGTTACAAGGCAGAAGAGTGGTAAGGGATAGGCAATGGGGATTAAGTGACTTGCCCAGGGTCACTCAGCTAGAAAGTATCTGAGGCCAGATTTGAACCTCCTAGGTCTCTAGGCCTGGGTCTCAATCCACTGAGCCACCCAGCTGCCCCCTAGGTTTAAATGTTTTGGGTCAGGTCTTTTGGAGTTTGTTTGGGAATCTGCCTGGGGCAGGTGTCCTGGACTGATCTGTTCTTAGACTCTGAAAGTATACCCAATGATCAAATCTTGAGTGCCCTTCTGTCTTAGATGTCTCTCCTGTTGTTTTATCCCAGGTAGTCAAGCCCAATGGCTAGAAGGATCCTCATATCAGCCCGTCCCAGTCTGAACTCCTTCTCTCTTTGTATAATATTCCTGTCCTTTATTTCTGGATTAAAGCCTCTATCTCCAATTCTTGATGATTTCTTTAAAATGTTAATTTGCTTGAATGTGTCCACTGTAAAGCATTAAGGAACATTAAGGAAAGCTTGAATGTATAAAAGAAGTCTATTGTATTTTCCTATAAGCCAAGAGTTTTTCTGTAACTCAGGGTCAGTCTGGCTCTGGTGGAGGACCCAAGGCATGGCCATATCTCTCTCTGTAAATTTTGGGGGGCATTCGTCTTAGGGCAATGAGGTGAGGGAGTGTCCCTCATTTCTCTCTCTCAATAAATGCATTCCATTTTAAAGATGTTTTCCCCTCTCGGTCTTTTTGAATAGTGGCTAAAGAGGGTGTACCCTGATATTTTCAAGGTCCCCTTAAATTTCCACTTCACACAGTAAGAGACACAAAGAAGAGGCAGCCAGGGCATTCATTTAGGCCAAGACATGTACTCAAGTAACCATGTGGGAGCAGTCCATTTTCCTGCTAGTGGGGAGACAGATAGACAGAGATACACAGAAAAGAACTCTTTCCATTGTAAACTAATGAAACACTCTGTTGCAATCAAGTTGGGTTGGGATAACCAAGGGGCCACCCAGGGTTTGCAACATCATCTCAAAATCCTTCAGCACTCAGCCCTACAAGTGATCTGGGGCCCCACAGATGACAGGTAGACTCACCTGTTTGCCTCTATTTATACTTGCCACCCCTTAAATCTTCGCTGTCTTCGGCAAGTTAACAGCTGCATTTTCCCAGATTCCCCCCTTCTAGAAAATTCTTGGGGGTGCTTAAGAGGTTCAGCTATTGTCTTTTAAAGTGCTAGCTCCACCAGGGCCTTGGGCTCTGTTCTCAAAAAAGTCAAATGTCCTGACCCAGATCGGTCTAGTGTAGGCTGAAAAGCTAAAAGAAATGAGACACTCATAAACCAAAAGGAGAACTTGACTTGACAATTGCATGAAGATGATATTTAACAAGGATATAGCTCTGATCAGAATGGGGCTCAGCCTCCCTGTTTTCCTTTCGGCCATGGTGACAGGCATGGTTAGAAGTCCAGGGGGAGGACGGGTGGGCAGTTGGGTGGCTCAGTGGATTGAGAGCCAGGCCTAGAGACAGGAAGTCCTGGGTTCACTTCTGGCCTCAGATACTTCTAGCTGTGTGATCCTGGGGAAGTCACTTAACCCCCATTGCCTAGTCCTTACCACTCTTCTGCCTTGGAACCAATGCATAGTATTGATGCTAATACAGAAGGTAAGGGTTAAAAAAAAAAAGTCTGGGTCAAGTCTAAGGAGCCCCCAACTTCTGTGCTAGGCTTTCATACTTAGATGATCAGGAAGCTCTGCTTCAAACCTTAGTTCAATTAAGTTGTGAGGGAAAGGTAATTATCCTTTTAGGAAATTAATTTTCCTTTTAGGTAAAAAATTCACCTAGCCTGCTGTGGCAGGGGCCCTTGTAGATGCTGTTGCTACCACACACATATCATCTCATTTGGTCTTCACAACAACCCCAAGAGCTACAGGTTATTATTTCCATTATACAGATGAGAAAACTGAGACAACAGAAAGGTCCCATGGAAAATTGTTTCTGAGTCACAATTTAACCCACAGTCATCATCAGTTTAAATTTAGGGCTCTAGTCACTATTATACTTTTTTTTTAAAAACCCTTACCTTCCAGCTGCCCCAGCATTGTATTCTTTTAAAATACATAGTAATGCATAGTAAACAGGGACAGCTAGATAGACAGTGGACAGGAACACTAGATTCAAATTCCACTTCGGACACTTGGTAATTGTGTGATCCTGGGCAAATCACTTAACCTGTGGGCCTCAGTTTCTGAAATGGTAAATTGGAGATAATAGTAACACCATCTCTTGAGGTCCTGGTGCCTGACACATAGTAGGTGCATTATAAATGCTTACTTCTTTTCTTCGGATTAAGAAAAAAAAGCTAGGAACCAGACTTGTGATTTCATTGACATAAAGCATGCCTGGATGCAGAAACTCTCTACCAACGGGAGTGGGCATCTTCTTGGAGAATTCAGAGCCGGGAGAAGTGACTTGGCCAGTGGGATGTCTGAGGTCGGACTTGAACTCAGGTCTTCCCGGTTCCCAGGCCATTTCTCAATCCCCTTCAGTTTTAATGAGAGCAGACACACAACATGAACAAAGTTCGAATTGTGCCTTGAGGATGTGTAACCTCATCTGCGTGTGTGTGTGTGTGTGTGTGTGTGTGTGTGTGTTCCCGCGCGCCTCCCCCTCTGTGGTGGAGGAGGGTTTTCCCGGCAGTTTCTCTTCCCAGGCTCTATGGGAGTCCTCCCCATGGGAGTTCCGTGAGCGCTGGCTGCTTCTGGAGCCAGCACACCCCGGTAGCTGTCCAGTTCCTGTCGGTCCAGCTAGGCCCCGCCCCCTTCCTTCCCAGGCATCCCAGGACTCCACCCCATGCTCCTCCTCCGCTGCCGGCAGCCAGCCCAGCTCCTTCTTCCCTGCTGGCTGGCAGCCCTGAGCTCCTGGGGCTGAGCCAGACGCCCTTAGCCATGAGTTTGGCAGCTGGGGCGGGCGGCCGGGCCGGGGGGCGCCTGGGCCTGAGGGCGCCCTGGGGACTCCCCTTTTTCGTGGGGCTGTCGCCGCTGCTGCTGCTGCTGCTGCTGCTGCACCTGCAGGCGGGGAGCCAGGCCAGAGCCTCCAGCCTCCCCGCGGGGCTGTTCCCTCCTCGCTTTAACGTGAGCCTGGATGAGGCGGCCACGCAGCGCTGGCTGCCCGTGCTGCGGCACTTTGACCCCGGCTTCCTGCGGGAGGCCTTGGCCACCATCATCGGGTCAGTGAGCGGTGAGAGGGAACCCGGGGAAAGGGGACGCTGGGGAGAGACGCCCCTCTTCCTCTTCCCTAACGGTCCCCAAGTGCTGGCCAGGGACTAGTGCTGGCAGGGGAAGGCCAGCTCTGCCCTCCAGGCAGTGGAACGGAATGGAAGAGACGCTCCATTTGGAATCCGGTTTGGAAGGCGGGCTCTCCTGCTGGCTGTGTTACCTTAGGGAAATGGCCCAACCCCTCTGGGCTTCAGACTTCTCTGGCAAAGGAGGGGCTTGGGGTGCGGGGCTTCTTTATGGCCCTTCTAGCTGGAAATTTTATCCTCCTAGCATCTTTATGGCCCTTAAATGTTAGGGACTATTTGAGGCCGAGCCATTCCCTCCTAACAGGGTGTAGCCCCATAAAAAGGGTGGGAATGACACCAGACATGTAAGTAACCAAATCCGAGAGCAAGTGGGGACAGGCTAAAGGGAGAAGCTTTCTGAGATCTGCACACTGGGCCATCCAGCCTTACGCATTTCTGCCCCAGGAAAGAGGCCAGTAAGAGAAGATCCTGAGGTCTGGAGCTGGAAGGGGCCTGAGAAGTCATCCAGTCCAACCCCTTCTTTTTACTCATGAGGAAAACTACTCAGGCCCAGAGAGATCAAGCTACTGGCCCAGGCCACACAGGAAGCAAGTGCTAATATTGGAATCTAGTCCTAAATCTCCGACTCCAAATCCAGCATCCTTCCCCAAACTGAATTGCCCCTCCAGTTCATCTAGCCATCTTACAGAGGGGGAAACTGAGGCTCACATAAGTAACTCATCCAGTGTCACAGGGTGAGAAACAAACAGAAGCTTTCAGAAAGCTGTTACGCCTGCTCTCCCCCCTTCCCCCAATCTTTCTGCTCAGAAAGGTCAATGAATATTTGCTTTTTTTACTTTTTCAGGGAGTCCGTTCCTAGCTGGGTTCGTGCTGTGATCAAGCCAGTGGCAGAAGAGATGGAGAAATTCCTGCCTCAGCCCTTTGAAGGCGAGATTCGAGGGATGTGTGACAGCCTGAACCTAGATGTTGGGAACTGTATCCTCATCAATCTTGCCTATGAGTTTAGTGCGTGAGTATCTGTTTGGATTCTGGGCCTCAGAAACACTTAGGGACCTATTTTCAGCCACTTGAGCTTGCTGCTGGAGAGAGAACTGAAGGACAGCTGCTCCGAGATCTTTCCTGTTTCTTATTTCAGATACTCCCCACTAACCCCCTAACCATCCCCTCGCCAGGGCAATCCCTGAATGACTCCCACCTCCCTGGGTGGCAGAGGGGATAGAGCACAGGACCTGCAGTAGGAAGTTGTTATTGTTTCATTTGTCTCCATTTGGAGTTTTCTTGGTTTGCCATTTCCTTTTCCAGCTCATTTGACAGGTGAAGAAATTGAGCCAGACAGGGTTAAGTGACTTGTCCGGGGTCACCCAGCTAGTAAGAGTCTGCAGCTAGATTTGAACTTAGGAAGAGAACTCTAGTTCCAGAACCCTATCCATGGTGCTGCTACCTAGCATACACTTTTCCATGTGCCAGACACTGTGCTAAGTTCCAAGGATACAAAGAGAAAAATCAACGTAGTCCCAGCTCTCAAAGAGAATCCTCAGGAATCCACAAGAAAATGTCAGATGAATATATAGTCAAATCATAACTGATGCTTATGTAGTGTTTTAAGGTCTGTAAAACACTTTAAGCACACAATCACATTTTATCCTTATAAAAATCTTATAAGGTAAGTACCACAGGTCAGGTCAACACTTATTAAGTACCTACTGTGTGCTAAACACTATGCTAAGTACTGGAGATTCAAAGAAAGAGGGGGGAAAAGAAATAAAACCAACCATAACCTACAGGTGTTACCATTTGTATTTTACAGAAGAAGAAACTGAGGCTGAAACACATTGCATGATCTGCAACTTACTACATGTGTGACACTTAATTTCCCTCTCAGATTCCTCAGTTGTAAAATAAGGGAGTTAGATCAGAAGATGTCAAAACTTTGTCTATAATCCTATGGAATTTTAGGATGCTATGATCCCATGACTTGACCATGATTACAGATAATAAGTGGGATTTGAATTCAGGTCTCACCTGACTCCAATCCAGCTCTCCTGCTTTATTCTTTTCTCTTTCTTTTTTTTCTCTCTCTCCTTTTCTTTTTCTTTATTTTCATCTTTCTGTTTCTTTCTATCAAATGTTATGTTTTTTAATGAAAATTGAATTTTTCTCCCTCTTAGTTACTATACCATCATTGGAAGAAAAAAAAAAGAAAAACAAAATTAGTGTAACAAATACAGTCAAGCATAAGAAATTCCCTCCTTGGCCATGTCCAAAAAATATATCCTTCTTTTCACCCTGAATCTAACACCTTTCTGACAGGGGATGGGTGTCATACATTATTGTTGGGCCTCTAGATTGATGGGGCATTCCTGTTATTCTCTGCTATACCATATCACCCACTCATAATATTCCAGATATTAATTCATTATTTAATAATGACTTAATACATAGTAGTAGCAGCAATTTATATAGCACAGTAGACTTAGTCCAGCTTCATAGATATTATTTTAGTTGATAATCACAACAATCTCATTTTTCATAATATTTTGGGGGCAGCTGGGTGGGTTAAGGGTCAGACCTAGAGACAGGAGGTCCTAGGTTAAAATCTGGCCTCAGATACTTCCTAGCTTGTGTGACCCTGGATAAGTCACTTAACCCCCATTGCCTAGCCCTTACCACTCTTCTGCCTTAGAACCAATACACAGTATTGATTCTAAGACAGAAGGTAAGTGTTTTAAAAAAACAAACTAATATTTTTGTAAGGCTTCAATTTTACAAAATAGTCTACCTACATTGTAAATTGGATGCTCATGACCACGTTTTATTTTTAGTTGAATTTATTTATTTTAAAGTATTTTCCCATGGTTATATGATTCATATTCTTTCCCTCCCCTTTTCCCTTCCCCCTCCAGGAGCTGACAAGCAATTCCACTGGGTTATACATGTATTATCACTCAGAACCTATTTCTGTATTATTCATTTTTGTAATAGGGTAATTAAAAAAAACCAAAACCCCAAATCCTATACCCATATAAACAAGTGATAAATCAAATGTTTTTCTTCTGCATTTCTGCTCCCACAGTTCTTTCTCTGGATATAGACAGCATTCTTTCTTATAAGTCCCTTAGAATTGTCCTGGATCATTGCATTGCTGCTAGTAGAAAAGTTATTCCACAATGTTTCACTTTCCGTGTATAATGTTCTCCTGGTTCTGCTCCTTTTGCTCTGCATCAGTTCATGGAGGTCTTTCCAATTCACATAGAAATCCTCCAGTTCATCATTCCTTTTAGCACAATAGTATTCCATCCCCATCAGATACTACAATTTGTTCATCCATTCCCCAATCGAGGGACCGCCCCCCCCATTTTCTAATTTTTTGCCAATACTAAGAATGCAGCTATAAATATTTTTGTATAAACATTTTTCATTATTATCTCTTTTGGGGTACAAACCTAGTAGTGGTATGGCTGGATCAAAGGATATGCATTCTTTTAAAGCCCTTTGGGCATAATTCCAATTTGCCTTTGTGCAAATAGAAATTTCTCACACCTGAACTACATTTACCCAGCATCCTTTTTGTTCTCTCATGTTACATCATGACGTAAGAGAGAAATTTTGCTGAGAACCATGCTGCGAGACTCTTTTTGGGCTTTGACTTTTTATAAAGCGTGGCAGGTGTGGGTTTCTGGTTCTGTGCTCTCCTCACTCCGCTGAAGGAATCCCTTTTTCTCTCACTTTGTTGTTATTAAATCCTATAAGTTCAAATACTTGGAGTATTCATTCATTTTTACTCCCACACCTTCCAGAATGGTTGGATCAATTCACAACTGCACCAGCAATGCATTAGTGTCTTGATTTTGCCATCCCCTCCAACATTTATTATTTTCCTTTATTGTCATATTGGCCAATATGCTAGGTATAAGGTGGTACCTCAGAGTTGTTTTGATTGGCATTTCTCTAATCAAGGGGGATTTAAAACACTTATTCATGTGATTATTTTTTATTTCTTTTTTTTTATTTCTTCATGTGAAAACTGCCTATTCATATCCCTTGACCACTTGTCAATTGGGGAATGTGATTTCTTGTATATTTGACTTAGGTCCTTATAAATTTGAGAAATTAGACCTTTGTCAGGGAACTTTGTTATAAATTTTTTTCCCAGTTTGTTGTGTTTTTTTCTAATTTTGGTTGCATTCGTTTTGTTGTATATAACCTTTTTAATTTGATATAATCAAAGTCATTCATTTTACATTTTGTAATGTTCTTTATCTCTTGCTTGGTCTTAAATTCTTTCCTTTCCTACAGCTCTGACAGATATGCTAGTCTATGTTCACCTAATTTGTTTATGATTTCACTTTTTATATTTAAGTCATTTACTCATCTTGAATTTATCTTGATATAGGGTGTGAGATGCTGATCTAAACCTATTTTCCCATACTGTTTTCCAATTTTTCCAGCAGTTTTTTTCAAATAGTGGGTTCTTGTTCCAAAAGCTGGGATCTTTGGGTTTATTGGACACTAGCTTGCTGAGATCATTACCCTAAGTCTATTCCATTGATCCACCATCAGTACCATATTGTTTTTATGACCATTGTTTTATAGTATATTTTAAGATCTGGCACTCCTAGGCCTCCATCCTTCACATTTTTTCATTAGTTCTCTTGATATTCTTGATCTTTTGTTCTTGAGATGAACTTTGTATTAATTTTTTCTAATTCTATGAAAAAGTGTTTTGGTAGTTTGTTAGGTAGGGCCTGAATAAGGAAACTAATTTAGGCAGGATTGTCACGACCATTTTGGGGGGGAAGGTACTGCAGGTATTATCATCATTTTAGAGATGAGGAAACTGAAATTTAAAGATGATACAATTGAAAAAACATTTTACCATAATATTTCAGTTCTCTTTAAAAAGTTGTTATTGTTTCAAGATTAAAAGAATAATAGGGAAAAGAATTGTGTAAGTAACACAGATTTAGTTTTTTTAAAGGATTTTTTGGTGGAATTGAACTTGACAAATACTCAATAGTGTGAACATTACCATATACAAAGAATAGAAAAAGTATTGAATATGAAACTAAGAATCTCTATTAAGTACAACTTGCTTTAAAAAAAAAAGGAAATAAGCATAACATGTTCATTTTGAAGCTGTGTTGCTTGTTTATTTCTCTCTGAACTATCTTTTCTACTGGTTTAAAAAATTTTTTTAAATTCTTCATTGACTGTTTTTTTCTTTGGTCTTTAGGAGTTACTATTGTCAGCCTTCCTCTCCCCAAAACAATAATTAATCCTCTTTTGGCCAACAGATGTGGGTTTTAAAACGAATATACAAGAGCTAGGTATTATATTTTATAAAGTTTTATTAATAAATTAACATAAAAAAACTAGAGCAAAAAGGTGCTAAACTAACTTCGGCCACCCTTGTGAAGAAAAGAGGAAAAAGGAGGAACTACAGAACTTATAAAACAATAACATGACCACACAAACGTGGAGGTGCAGGAGAGATTAAAGGGAATTTTGGGAAATACTAAGGGACTTCTGGGGGATGAAGTCCAAAGGTTCAAAATCTCCATTTATACAAAGACCTTTTCAGTTAGCTAGGGTGTCTTCTAGATGACAGACGCACCATTAGTTACAGCTAAGCAGTTCTCTCTTTAAAAAATTTTTTTTTCACCCTTCCCTTCTGTCTTAGAATCAATACTAAGTTGGGGACAGTTAGGTGGCTCAGTGGATTGAGAGGCATGCTCAGAGATGGGAGGTCCTGAGTTTGAATGTGGCCTCAAACCCTGCGCAAGTCACTTTACTCCCATTGCCTAGCCCTTACTGCTCTTCTGCCTTGGAACCAATACACAGTATGGATTCTAAGACAGAAGGTGAAGGGTTTAAAAGAAAAAAAAGAATTGATACAAAAGCTTCTTTTAAACACCCTTACTTTCTGTCTTAGAATCAATATTAAGTATGGGTTCCAAGGCAGAAGAGAGGTAAGGGCTAGGCAATGGGAGTTAAGTGACTTGCCCAGGGTCACACAGCTGGGAAGTGTCTGAGGTCCAGTTTTAACCCAGCTCCTCCCAACTCCAGCTACCTAGCTGCCCCTAGTTCTTTCTTGGTAGGAATTATGAGGCCATGTGCTCCATTGGCACCATCTTTGCAAATCGAGCATCACCACCCCATTGCTGTGACAACATCTGGGTGGGATTCTCATTTAAGCCACATGATGACAAATGAGTCAAAATACTCAAAAAATGGAACTTGAAAGAAGTCTGTACAGTTGTTAGTATAGAGCTGTGGTAAGGATAAGATCACATTTTTTCCATTTCGAAGAAGGAGGAAATGGTTTGTTTATGAGAAACAATTTTTAAAAACCAGACTTTATTTTTCCTTCCTCTTTTTCGCTTTTTCATTTGCTCAGGCCTTGATGTGCTTCTCCTCCCCCACCTCCTCAATGTCATTTTCAGATTCTGCACCAGCATCATTGCCCAGGATGTCGGTGGCAACATCTACCATGGCCGGAACTTGGATTATGCTTTTGGAAGTCTTCTGAGAAAGCTGACTGTAGATATTCAGTACATAAAGAATGGGCAGGTACAGTAGGGGTCTGCCATGAATTGATTGGTTCTGGCCTCAGTGAGGGGAACAATATTTAAGTGTGCTTCCAGTATAGAACATAAAGGTTAGTGTACCAGGGTTCAAGTGGAGAGAGCCAAACCTAGAGCCAGGAGGTCCTGAGTTCAAATAGGACCTCAGATGCTTCCTAGCTGAATGACCCTGGGCAAGTCACTTAACCCCCATTGCCTAGCCCTTACCTCTCTTCTGCCTTGGAACCCAAACTTAATATTGATTCTAAGACAGAAGGTAAGGGTTTAAAAAAAAGATATAATATGTGTAGATGTACTTTGAAAACTTTTGTGCTCTGCAAATTTAAGATTGTTGTCATATTTTTCTGTTAGGTCTGCCACTTTTCTTGAACAAATATTTATTAACCCCCTGCTATGTCCAATTCACAACCCAGAACTCTCTTCTCTCATAATTATCTCCCTAACATATACTAAAATTGTACAAGACGGTGACAGATAGGAATTTGGTGCTATCTTTATTTCAAGTTCTGATATCTGTTTGAATTATGTGTCAACAAGAATATAATTCGGTTTATAAAAACTCAACATAGAGACCATTAGGAGGCTCAGTATAGAGAGTTGGACCACGAGCCAGGACGACCTGAGTTCAAATGTGAGTGACCCTGAGCGGGTCACTTAGTCCTGTTTGCCTCAGTTTCCTCATCTGTAAATGAGCTGGAGAAGGAAATGGCAAACCATTCAAGAAAACCCCAAATGGAGTCCGAAAGAGTGGGGCACAGCTGAGAACAACTCGACAGCAACAACAAAGAGTAGATAGAGCCCCCGTCTGGGCTTAAGGGGAAAAAAAGATGTGTGTTCTTTTACTGAAATTCCCCATGCTAGTCGGCAGAAGAGACGAGGGAAACAGTGAATAAATGCGCTAGTAGTTGAGGCAAGAACTCTAGAATCATCTCATCTCCTCGGATTTCAGATCGCATACACAGGGACTACCTTCGTGGGATACGTCGGCTTATGGACCGGCCAAAGTCCGCACAAGTTTACTGTTTCTGGGGACGAGCGAGGTAAGCCAGACCCGCTTAGTATCTGAATGCAAGACTTCGCGTGAGGCCAAGAGGCGGCCGAGATGACTGAGTAGAGAGCTGGCCTCCGAGTCCGGGAGACCCATGTCCGAGTCTGTCCTCTGGCACACAGGGGCTGCGTAACCTCTCAAAGACCTTTTCTGTCTTTGGCACGTTGGTATTGGGTAAAGTTTTCTCAGAATGATGTTTTTAGGGGGTGGCTACGCAGCTCAGTGGATTGAGAGCCAGGCCTAAAGATGGGAGGTTCTGGGTTCAAATGTGGCCTCAGATACTTTCTGGCTGTGGGACCCTGGGCAAGTCACTTAACCTCCTCCTTTGCCCCCCCCCTTGCCAAACCCTTACCATTCTGCCTTGGAAACAAAATGCAATATTGATTCTAAGATGGAAGGTAAGGGTTTCAAGTTTCAAAATGCATAAAATAAGTAGCATTACAAAGGAAACCCATTATACTGAGGTATGGTTATACTTTCACAAAATTCACAGACTCTAGGTTTAGAAATTGCTCTAAGGTTATGTACTGAATGATAATTGCTGATCTGCACTGTAGAAGGTCTTTTGTTTTGGGGAATTCCCTACTCCATTAAATTCACAAGTTTGGCCCACCATAACGTTTCATGTTCTACTCCAGGACCTTGAGAACAGAGCCTCCATGGCTTCATAGCTTCACCCTAAGGTTAGTTTGGGGCAACTAGGTGGCACATTGGATAGAGCAGCAGGCCTAGAGTCAGGAAGACTCAGACACTTATTAGCTGTGTGACCCTGGGCAAGTCACTTAACTCTGCCTCAGTTTCCTCATCTGTAAAATGAGCTGGAGAAGAAATAGCAAACTCTTCCAGTATCTTTGCCAAGAAGATCACAAATTAGGTCACAAAGAGTCAGACAAGATTAAATGATTGAACAATAACAAAAAAGGTTAGGTTTGACTTTTAGTCCAATTTTGTTGGGGAGGGAGTGAGAATTTCTTTTTGCCTTTTTACTAACTGCATTTTTTTAGGCAACTTGACAGAAGTGAAATCAGAGTTTCTAGTCTACTTAATTCTTTCTTAACCCTGATCTTCTGTCTTAGAATGAATGCTAAGTATTGGTTTCAAGGCAGAAGAGCATTAAGCCTGGCTTTCTCTCTCCATTGAGCCACCTAGCTGCCCCTTGTTCTTTATTTTGTACATATTTATTTGAGGGTGGTTGGATTGTAGCCTGTAATAGGGGTGGGTCTACTATGGGGGTCAATCATGGACCTGAACTGGAATTGCCTGGCTCAGTGCTAAAGGACTCTCTTTAGAAATGTTAGTGACTCATTATTGTTCCCCATGGACTTTAAATTTGGAATGGTGTAGCCCTGTTCAGCATCTTGGTTCTATTGATGGTAGTGGTAAAGGGCATTAGGGTACCAAAGAGGATCCACCACCACTGAGCTGGGAAGAGTTACTACTCAGCAGATGTTAAAAGGAGAGACAACTTCTGCTCCCTCTCTCTGTCTCTGTCATTTTTCTGTCTTTCTCTCTTCTCCTCTCTTTCTCTCTCTCCCTCTTCTCTTCTCCCTCTCTGTCTCTCTCTCTTTGTCCTCTCCTTCTCTTTCTCTCTCCCTCTTCCCCTCCTTTTCCCTCTCCCCTCCCTTTCCTGTCTTTCTCTCTCTAGAGCTCTTCCCCACTTCTCCATTTGTTGAGCATACCTAGATCCTTGAACTTTCCCTCAGATTTCCAAACATACTCTGGGGTGTAGTTTGTCCATATTGGGGAACTTGAAGTTATTTAGGGAAGCAATATAGGTATTTTTAAAACTTCTACTTACTTATTTTAGGTTTCAGTTCCCTCTTAGTCATTCTTTTTCTAGTCTCCTCGAAAGTGGAAACAGAAGTAAGAGTTAGAGGTTCCACCCTCTCCCTGGCATCTGTTCTCATCTTTCCATACAACCTATGCCCTTGATTTTGACCACAACATAGATATAAAAAACAAGCCCATTGTGTAGTCTTTAGCTTCATGTGGTGCAGTGGATAGAGTGCCAGGCCACAAATCAGGAAGGCTCATCTTCCTGAGTTCAGATTTGGCCTCAGACACTTACTAGCTGTGTGACCTCAGGTAAGTCACTTAACCCTGTTTGCCTCAGTTTCCTTATCTACAAAATGAGGTAGAGAAGGAAGTGGCAAACTACTGCAGTGTCTCTGCCAAGAAAACCCCAAATGGGAGCCTGACATGAGTGAAAAATGACTGAACAACAACAACAGAACTCACAAGGGTCATTAGCCTTCCTCAGACCTTTCTTACCATTTCCCCCTCTTTATCCTCATTTACCTTCCTTTTCCATCTATTAAACGAATCCTTCTTTGTTCTTATTTCACTGATGCGCTCCCTAGACAGGTCAGCTAGCTCTTTAAGATAACTGCTTTTTTTCCCCATTGGGACTAATGGCAATTGTTGGTAAAGTTTCATTCTTGAGAACCTTTTTGTAACTGGAGTTCCAGGCTATGGGATCATACAAACTGTCTCTTGGAATTTCTCAAAATTGAATCTTTTACAAGCTGGGATGCATATGCCTGTTGGACTATGCCCAGCATTCCTCTCCTTATCACTTATGAACCCTAAGATTGTGCGGTCATTATCTCCCCAAATCCTTAACATTGTTTTTTTTTTAAATTAATTATTTATTTTTGTGTAAAGCTCATAAACTATTCAAGTTCTTTTCTTTAGTTCAAGAATTTTTTATTAACTTTTCACAGGGTCAGATTTATTTAGAGCTGGAAGAGACCTCTGAAGCTATACAGTCTAAGTCCCTCATTTTACAGATAATAAACTGGGTCCCAGATCAGTAAGATGACTTGCTGAGGTATTTGAACACAGTCCTCTGACTCCTAGTTTTCTCTGAGGTTATTATTATGTTGAGCATAATAGAATTCTTAAAAATAACTCCCTTTATTTTTGGTCCCAGGAAATTAATAAGTTATAGTAGATAGAAAGCTGAGCTCAGAGTCAAGTTCTGCCTTGAGTTCAAGTCCTGCCTATGACATATACTAGCTGTGTGACCCTGGCCACATCACTTAATCTATGACACATCCTAAGGGACTCTCTAAGTTGCACAGCAGATATTGACCTGTTGGTAGAAGGAATTTACTCAATGGAATTCCCTACATATATGAAATTTTAAGTAGTGTCTACACCTTCCCCTCTCTCCTCTCCTTCCCTCCTCTTTCCTCCTTCCCTTCTTCCCTCTTGTCCACTCTCTCCTTTCTCTCCCTCACTCCTCTTTCCTCCCTTCTTCCCTGTCTTCTTCCCTCCCTTTCCTTCCTTCTTTCCTCTCTCTTTCCCCCTCCTTTCCCTTTCAGCTTCTCTCCCTCCTACTCAACCGCCCTCCTTTCTTCCTACAGAAGCAACAAGCCTAGTAAACAAACTATTTAGTAAAAAACTTGTGTGAGATACTACAGTGTGGTGTGATAGGGTGGGTGGAGCTGTGCTTATGAAGGGGGCAGAAAGGTGGTGAAGTAGATAGAGATCCAATCCTCAAGTCAGGAAGACATCTTTCTGAGTTGAAATCTGACCTCAGATACTAGCTGGTGTGACTCTGGGTAAGTCACTTAGTCCTGTTTACCTCAATTTCCTCATCTGTAAAATGATCTGGAGAAGGAAGTGGCAAACCACTCCAGTATCTCTGCCAAGCAAACTCCAGATGGGTCATGAAGAGTCAGACAACTGCAAAACAACAAAAATGCTTGTGAAAAGATCAGTCATATTTGTCTAGTAGATTGATGTGTATAAAGCAGTTGTTGTGTCCACCTAACTAGCCCCCAATGTTGGCTGATGTTTGCTCTACTGAGACTCATCCTTTAACCATGCTCCTTCCCCCCAAGGCTCTGTATCCAGGAAAGGCAATGGAAACTCATTAGATTTGGGAACTTTTCAGAGATTAAGCAGCATATGTGTAATCAATCATCAATTATTTATTTTTCTTTCTATTATGTAATGATCAATAAGACTTGATTCTGCCCTAATATTCTTTCCCTCCTTTTGTAGATAAAGGTTTTTGGTGGGAGAATGCCGTGGCAGGTCTTCTCAGAAAACACTGTCCTGTGAGCTGGCTTGTCAGAAATGTAAGTATGGTTTCTGATGAGCCAGTTCCACATTTATTTTGTCCTCCGTGCTGTGATTCATGTTCCGATGTCCCATCCCTCATATGCATGTTTCAAAGATAAGGCAGCTACATTTCTTAACAAGCACCCAAGTGAGTGTTGGTGGAGGTGTGGCACGCATACAGAGCTGGCACTCGGGGAGCTGCTCTGTTCCCCCTCTTCCCAGCACCTGAGGATGTATTTTGCTGCCCAAAGTGAGTACTTCCTCCCTCCACTCTTTGGGCTAATGTGGGGGACTCACAGGCAGCTTGAAGTTGCAGTTTGGGCACCTGAACTTGAAAACCTTTGCCAATACTGACCTAAGCAGACACTTTGGTATTTACAAAGTCCTTGAAAATGGCGAGGTTGATGTTTTCAGCAAGACCCCAATTGCAGCAGGTGGGTGACCAGGAACACAGTGTTACAGAACTTTAGAAATGAAAAGGTTCTTCAAGATTATCTAGTCCAGTGGTTCCCAAACTTTTTTGGTCTACCGCCCCCTTTCCAGAAAAAAATATTAATTTTTTTAAAAATTGTAATAGCAATTAATAAGAAAGATAAATGCACCTGTGGCCATCACTGCTCTCCTGGATCGCTGCAGCACCCACCAGGGAGTGGTAGCACCCACTTTGGGAATCACTGATCTAGTCCAACTCTATAATTTATTAGATTAGAGAAATAAGAGAAAAAGTAACTTTTCCAAAGTCACAAAGGGATAAAGCCTGGAGTAGAACCAGTGTTCTGACTCTAAGACCAAAGGATAGGCAATATGCTTCATCAACTCTTAAGTTGATCAAACCATACACACATGGAGTTTGGGTGACACATATTAAGAGGAACATTGCAAACTGGAGTTCATCTGAAGAAGGTAGGTAGTTAGATGGGTCTCTCTTGAAAAAGTAATTCAATATACAAAAGTCTGAACTTGCAAAACAAATATTTATACTGAAAAAGGAATATTCCCTTTACCAGAGAAATCATGGCAAGACTTCTTTATTTTATTTTTTTAAATGGAATCTTTTTTTTACTTTTAAAGACAGCTTTCTCTCTCTCCCAATTAATTCCCTTTTCCTTTCCCACTTGAGAAAGCAAGAAAACAAAATTCCTTATTACAAGCATGTCAAGCAAAACAAAATTTCTCATGGGTATTTTGTTTTAAAAAGATGTCTCAAGGGGGCAGCTGGGTAGCTCAGTGGAGTGAGAGTCAGGCCTAGAGACAGGAGGTCCTAGGTTCAAACCTCGGCCTCAGCCACTTCCCAGCTGTGTGACCCTGGGCAAGTCACTTGACCCCCATTTGCCCACCCTTACCAATCTTCCACCTATGAGACAATACACCGAAGTACAAGGGTTAAAAAAAAAAAAAAAAGAAAAAAAAAGAAAAAAAAAAAGATGTCTCAAACTGTGTCTGAGTTCATCACCTCTCTATCAGAAGCTAAACACCATGTACACCACGTTTAATCAGAAGTCTTCTAGAATGATGGTTGGTCATTGTGTTGATCAGAGTTCCAAGTTTTCTCTCTCTCTCTCTCTCTCTCTCTCTCTCTCTCTCACACACACACACACACACACACACACACACACACACACACACACACAGAGTTATTTATTTTTTAAAAACATTTGCCCTTTGTCTTAGTATCAATTCTTATACAAAAAAGTAGCAAGGGCTAGACAATTGGGATTAAGTGACTTTTGCAGGGTCACACTGCTAGGAAGTGCCTGAGGTCAAATTTGAACCCAAGTCCTCCTGACTTGCAGGTCTGACACTGTGTCCACTGTACTATTTTGCCCCTATACACATATAGTTATAAACAGCCAAAATCAGCTTTCTCACTCTATCTCCTCCCCCCCCCATTTTACACATATAAAGTCAATCAAAACATTTCCACATTAGTCATGTCCCATAAAATAGTTTTCTCATTTTGCATTCTAAGCCCTTTTCCTCTTGATCTGGGGATGGGTAGCATGTTTCCCAAATTCCCAAAAGGATGTTAATCCTTTGAAATCGTGGTTGGTCCTTACTCTGTGAAGAGTTCAGCATAATAGTATTCCTACACATTTATATATCATAATGTAGCAATCCAGGTATACATTAATCTTGATATTATTTTAAGAGTGCTCAAAAACTGACTCTTGTATTGCTTATGATTGATTTCTGTAACCTTGAGTTAAATTGAAGCTCAACCTCGCCAAATTCCTAGCCTTTAAGAAAGGCTAGGAATTTGGCGAGGTTGAGTGTGTCAACTAAGTGTGTCAGCTAAGGGTGAAGCTCTGAACCATCAAAGCTCTTTACCATCAGAGCTTCATCCCAGTGAAGCTCTGAATGATGGAAGCTCTTGTCCACCAGAGTTTACTCGCTGTCTTATGCCAGAACTTTCTATGTCTGTGTGTCTTTATTCTCGCCTTGTGTTTTCTTCCCATTAGTCCTTAACCCATAATCCATTTTCTCTCAGTCCCTGGTTCCCCTTTCTGAGTGTCCCACCAGATGGCTTCCCATAAATAAATGAATAAATGAATAAATGAATGAATAAATAGATAGATAGATAGATAAATGGACGAATGAATAAATGGATGAATGAATAAATAAATAAATAGAAAAATATATGCATATTTATTTATATGTATATATATATATTCTGTTTATTCTCCATTTATGGACATACCCTCAGATTCCCATTCTTCAGATTCCCCTTCTTTGCCACCTTAAAAGGAGCCATAAATGTTTTTTTGTATATCCTTGGAATTTTTCTTGCTTGGGATTAATCCCTCCCTTTAATCCTTTCTCTCACCATCTCTCCTTTCCATCCTGTTTCATGTTAACTGAATGACATTTCTGTACCCAACTCTGGGTTTTGTGGGTATTCTTTCTCTTGAGCAGTTCTGAGAGTACGGTTTAAGTGTAGTTGCTCCCTACCCCCAACCCCCAACTATTTCCCTCTTATTTGTATGGTGGTCTCCTTATACAGCCTAACTATCTCTTACTGAGATAATTTCCCCTAACTTTCCTTTCTCTCTCATTCTACAATGTAGTTTTTTTCTTCTCTCCTTCCATTCTTTTCTTAAGATCAAGACAGCCCAGAAACACTCCCAGGCTGTGCCTCATTAAACTCACTCCATGACTGGAGGTGCTGATGGGGATCAGAGGTGCAGGTATCATCCTTCTGTATGAGTGGAAGTAGTTTTGTTTGTTTAATCCTCTGTCCTTTGTCCTTTTTGTAGTCATTGCTTCCTCTTATGTACCTTTTAATGTTTCTCTTCACACTTGCCATTTATTATATTATATTTGTATTGTATTATATTGTAAGTTTTTCTATAGCTCTTTTTTTTAAAATCAGGAATGCATGGCTATCCTCTAGTTCATTAAAGATTGTGAAGATTAAAATTAATATGCAAAATACTAAATATTATATTGATAAATATTTTATTAGTAATAAACTAACAAAAGAGACCAGCTAAAAGGTACTAACCAGCTCGCTCCCAGGAACCAGAGATAAAGAGGGAAGAGTTACAGCCAACTATAAAACAATAATGTGACCACAGAAACGTGGAGGTACAGGAGAGATTAAAGGAAATTTTGGGAAAACTAAGGGACTTATGGGGAATGAAGTCCAAGGTTCAAAATTTCTATTTATACAAGATACACTTCTCTCCTCCCCCAACCCCCCATAAAATTATATTCAGTTTTCCTGGCTGTTATTCTTGACCATAAGCCTTTATCTTTTGCTTTCTGACTCTTATTCCAAATTCTATATTCCCTTTTAAAGTGATAGCTACTAAATCATTCATTGTCCTCATTGGATCCTTTGTACTTGTCTAAGAAACATGGCCCTACCTAAAATGAAAATACTTAATTGATTATGAAGTAGAAAAGACCTTTATTAATGTCCTTGCAAGAGCAGATACCCAATCAGAGTTTGGTCAAAGGACACCTTGAGGGCAGTCACCACAGGATATATATATATATATATATATATTCCCAAATCTAGTGAGGTAAACACTCCCCTGTTTCCTCATTGGCTGAGAAAATACAGTCTATCTGAAAAAGCTAACTAACCTATGTTAGCTCCGACCCTTGATTGCCTTTCCTACTGAGAACTGTCTTCCCTTTTGTGATCTTTCTCTACCCTTGGTCATGAGACAGAGCTGAACTCTGATACAGAACTAGCTAAACTGGTTTTCTGCTACGTTTGTTCCTCTGGGACCACAGTTTTGACCACTGGGCTCCTTCTGATTGGCCAAGGGATAAAGATTGAAGTTTGGAGGGCAGAAAAGGTGTGACCCAATCAAATTTGGTTGTAGATATCACAAATGGAAATCCCCATTTCCCTTGCTTGACCTCTTTCTTTTTAGTTATGTGCAGGACTTTTTAAAATTTTGATTGTGAAGCTCTAGATTTTGGCTATGATGTTCCTGAGAATTTTCATTTGGGAAGTTTTTTTTTTTCTTAAAGGAAGTGATGGTGGTTTTTTCCTACTTCCACATTGCCCTCTGGTTCTAAAAGATCTGGGCAGTTTTCTTTTAAAACTTCTTAGAATAGGACATCTAGGCTCTTTTTTAAAAATCATGATCTGTAGGTGGTCCAATGATTTTTAATTTTTTTCTCCTTGATCTGTTTTCTAGATCAGTTGTTTTTGCTTTAAGATAAATTAAATTTTCTTTTTATTCTTTCAAATTTGATTTAATATTTTTTGTTGCCATGGAGAGTCAGTGACTATTACTTGGTCTACTCAAATTTTCAGGGAGTTTGTTGTTTGGGCAAGATTTTGTGTCTTGTGCAAAGCTGTTAATTCCTTTTTGAATTCTTTCTTCCGTAGTTCTCATTTTTTCAAATGGGAACTCAAGTGCTCTAAAAAATGTTTTTAAACTTTAAAAAATCTTACTTCATTTCTTCCAGTAACTTTAGTTGAATTTGTGCCTAAGCTGTTTGGTTTTTTTTTTTTGGAGGTTTTGTTAGTAGTTGATTTGGAGTTATTCTCTTCTTTTGCATTTGTTTCTTGGGTGTTTCTGACACCATAATAACTTATTATGTTGAGTTGTGTTCTTATTTTGTTTGCGGTCTTCCTACCTACTTTCTGACTTTGGACTTGTTGTTAGGGCTGAGCTCTGTGGCACTCCTGAAGGGAAGGTGTAAGCTAGTTCTGTTGCTGCTTTCTTGGGGTACTGAGTTTCTGAGGGACTGCTTAGACTGGGAATCTGCAAGCTTTCAGCATTTCTAGAGTGGTCAGATGTAAGCCAAAGTCTGCTTGCTGTCCCCTACTCTGTGCACTACTAGTTTCTGACCTGGGTTTGGGTCTGAGCAAGAGGAAATGCTAATAGACTCTACCCCTATCAGCCACCTGAAAGCTGTTAGCTTGTGGTCTGAAATCTTTGCCCTGAATTTTTTTCTAGGCTGGCCTAGACATGAGAAGTGAGACCCTTTTTGGCGTGTGTCTGAGGTCTGAGTCACACACTGCTGCTGTTACTGCTGGCTTTTGAACTTCATTATTTCTCTTAAAGTGTTCCATGTACCGCATACTCATCCTCTCATCTTTCTCCACTATATGCAGACTTCTCTTTCTGTCTCTTTATGCCAAGGTGAGCTAGACAAAGGACACACTGTGACTTTTTCTAAATTTCCCCATCAGGATTTGGTCTGATTCCTTTTCTAGATATGCTAGGAGAAGTTCCTGGAGATGAGCTCATTGCCTTGCTTCCTATCTCTCCATCTTACCTCTTACCTCCTGACTCCTTAATTTAAAAATAAGTTTTTTAACCTTTTGTTATGACACAACAGAAAAAAACAATTAGGGGTGAGGACTTGTGGGTAGGTTCCTAAGAATAGTTTTTATATTTTAAAATAAACATTTATTGTGTTAAAGTTTTATTGTATTTTAAATGTAAAACCTATTCTTCACTTCCCTGGCCATGTAAAAACAGGCAGTAGGCAGGATTTGGCCCTTGGGTCACAGTTTGCCAACCCCCTGCCCCAGAGCACAGTATGGCCTTAAATGTACTCCTTGGACAAGGTGTCTCCCATGAATACATTCAAAGCATTCAAAAGTCCTTGAAGTGTGTAGCTGTGGGGGAGAATTTTACTTGATGGCCCTTTGCTAATAAATATCAAGTAAGATATAAAACAGAGAGGCGAGTGTTTGCCAAAGGGATTTGCCAGTTTTAGAAGATGTTAAACACAGATTTGAAAAGGGAAAGAGAATCCTACTTTCTGAGGTATGAATAATGGTATGAATACTCTTTCTCTGCTCTGGGAAATTATATCAAAGGATTTTAGCTCTAAGTCCCCAGTCAGAGCATTTTGGAGAAACACCTGAAATCTATTTATCTTTCTTTCCTGGGGAATCCCCTTCTTCCAAGAGAATTCCAACAAGTCCACCCAGACCAACAGACTTTTAAAATAGTTAACACTGTTTATAATGGCCAAAAAAAGTATTTAAAACAAAAGTAAACCAATTTTCCCCAAAGAAGAAGCTCTGGACTTCTTTGCCCAGGAAACCCAAGCAAGGAAAGGAGATATAAGATTACTGCCTTGTGGTTTATGGTTCAGAGGAATTTGAGCAATGCAGCTTCTACCTCAGTACTCTTTCAGCCTGATCTTCCCATGTAGCCTACCCTCAGATATTTTCTTTTGTGACAACTGCTTCTGCCCACACTTCCACATGCCCAACTCCACGTGGTTTCTCCTGCCCTCCCCTTTGACAAATCCACATGTCTTTTATGAATGTTATCCACAGCTGATTTCTTCTTCAAATCTCTCTTCTGAACTCACAACTATTTATAGGTCCCAAGGAGGAATGATCCATCACTCTTTATCCCCATGACTTATTGTCTCCTATCTGAATTCTTTAAAAATTTCCTTGCACCTTATAAAGAATGACTGTGTAGTTGCATTTGTACAATTTAAGACCTTGTTGTTTGACCCCTTTTCTATGATCAAGTCTGGCTAGACCAATTTTCTTACATTTAAGTTTGTAATAAAAAAAAATTCTAGTCTATCTTTGCATGCATTTCTTTTATCCATTTGCATAGGAACCTAGAATGTTCGAGATTAGTGATTTTCATTCATAATTTCATTCTTAATTCATTCATAATTCATCCATTCATTCATTTTCAATGGTTAGACTTTGGAAGAAGCTGAGGATTTCGAAGCTGCTGTGATCAAACTGGCCAAAATACCCATTATTGCAGATGTTTACTATATTGTCGGAGGCACATCACCCAAGGAGGGAGTGGTAATCACGAGAAATAGAGGTGGTCCTGCAGACATCTGGCCTCTTGATCCCACAAATGGACAGTAAGTAGAATTGGGAGCTTCATTCATTCTCCTCCTGGTACCTGACATTTATAAACCATTAGATTCACAATGATCATTTATGCCAGTGATGGGCAAACTTTTTAAAGAGGGGGCCAAAGGACAGGAAATGCTCATCTGTCAGTCTGTTTCTAAGGCAACTCTTTCAAAGTTTCACTGTATTGCATCCTACTCATTGTATTCATCAGATTAGGAATAATGTCCTGCAGCCAGATAGAACATTTCAGGGGGCCTCATCTGGCCCGCAGGTTCTAGTTTGCCCATCACTGATTTATGCTAATTTTGGTGGGTTCTGGATGATACAATCCAAACTCTGTATTTCTACACAGGCATTCCTTGGGGTCACCTTTCTCATGTTCTTTTTTTAATCTGTTGTGTTGTAGGTGGTTCCGAGTTGAGACAAATTATGATCACTGGAAACCACCTCCCAAATGGGATGACCGAAGGTAATTTTTTCTCTATCAAAAAAAAATGACCCTCTTCTCACATAGCAGCCTGAAAAACCCTAGAAGCAGAGAAGCATATCTTCCCAGGAATATTTCTTTGGCTTTCCTTGGTAGTGTCATGGCTATGTAAAGAATGATATAGAAAAGTATCCTTGGTAGTCTCAGGAGTAGCCATTTATCTTTAAAAAATTGTCTGGTCAATCGTTGATTTTGCTGAGAAAGGCAAAAAGGGAGATTTGTTGGTGGAAGAACTATTCAGAAAATAGGTAAAACTAGTTATTTCTTGTTGATTTGGAATTGAGCTCTGCTAGTCTTATTGTCTTTCCCCCCAAATTCTTCTGTCTACTGCAGTTCCCTATTTCTGTCAAAAGTATCTGTCACCTTTCTTCCAGCCCACTATGTTCATAATCCTAGCATTATATTCTATTTCTCTTATCGCTCACCCTATATAGCAGATTTGTTGCCAAATCTTACCATTTCTATCTGTACAATATCTTTTGCATCTGACCCCTTCTTTCTACTCCCTTGGCTACTCTCACCATATCTTCCTTGTTTATTGGGGGTCTTCGGAATAGATCTCCCAGCTTTAAGTTTCCCCCTGTTCCAATCTGCCCTCTGTATAGCTGCTAAAGTCATTCTCCTTAATTGCAAAACTAAGCATGACATTCCACTGCTCAATAAACTCTGTTGTTCAGTCATTCATTTGTGTCTGATCTTTGAGATCCTATGGACCATTACTCCCCATGGGGTTTTCTTGGCAAGGATACTGGGGTAGTTTGCCACGTCCTTCTTCAGTGGATCCTAATAAACACTGGCTCCCTATGACCTCTGGTTTTATAGTATCTTCCCAATATGGCAAGGACTATGAATCATTTTTGTGGGTGTCATTTTGTGGGGTCTCTTTGGCAATCTGGTGAGACCTAAGGACTCCTCAGAAAAATGTTGTTAAATGTACAAATTTTAAACCCTAGGAATACAAAGATACCAATTATTCAATATAATTTCAATAATAAAGATAGAAAAAATTTTCTAGTCCAAATTCACAAATCCCTCCTCTTTTCTCCTACATCACCAAACTTAATCCATGGATTCCTTAGAAATCTATGGATCAAAGATCTCTGACTACTCTGGGGTCTAGCTAAACTGATGTCTATTTCGCAGACATTTTTAGTCCGTTCCTGTTTCTCTGCCTTTGAACCGGCCATCCTCCAATGCCTGGAATACTTTTCCTCCTCACTTCCATTTTCTAAGATCACCATCTTTCTTCAGATGCCACCTCCTTCCACAAGAAGAACCTTTATCAGCAGTGTACCTCCTAGCTACCTTGTACTTATTTTGTATTTCTTTGATATATATTATTTTCAATTCTACTTGTGTGTGTAAATGTGTATTTACATAAATATATATATACATATATATATATATA
The DNA here is from genome assembly GCF_016433145.1 of Gracilinanus agilis. NCBI lineage: Eukaryota > Metazoa > Chordata > Mammalia > Didelphimorphia > Didelphidae > Gracilinanus > Gracilinanus agilis. The sequence goes on from NC_058135.1 coordinate 28,495,096, forward strand.
TATAAGTTTTCTCCCATAATAGAATATAATCTTGAGAGCAGAGACTATTTCATTTTTTGTCTTTGTATCCCCAGGGGTAGGCATGGTGCTTAGCAAAATGTTGGTTGATTGATTGATTGATCGTAAAACATTCATGGAATGGAGTTTGGCCTTGTGCTAGTTAACATTTTCATTAATGACTTAAGGCATATATGATTTCCTAGCTAGGTGACCCTGGTCAAGTCACTTCACCCCAATTGCTTCACCCTTACCACTCATCTGTTTTAGAAGTGATATCAATTCTAAGGCAGAAGTTAAGGGTTTTAAAAAAAATAAAGGCATGCTTAGCAGTTTTGTAGATGATACAAATTTAGAAAGATGCCAAATGTGCTTGCTGACAATTCAGGATTCTGGAATCAAGATCCAAGATTCTAAGTAAATAAAATTGAATAGGAATCAATGTAAAGTCATACATTTGGGTCCAAAAAACAATTTCATACTACATTGAGTTCTAGCAGTAGAAGACAGGAGACATGGTTAGCTAAGTTTCTCTGGAAAAGAGATGTTAGTGGACTGCAAACTCAGTATCCATTTACATCGTTGTTATGGCAGCCAAAAAAGCTAATGCAATCCTGATAGCACTTAGAGAGGCATAACTGCCAGGAATAAGGAAATATGAAAGCTCCGCTGTACTTCGTCCTAATCGGACTACATCTGAAATATTGTGTTTACTTTTCTAGGTGTCAGATTTTAGAAAGGACATAAATAAGTTGAAAAGTATCTAGGGTAAGGTACTCTTCCCTACGCAGACTACATCTGAAATACTGTGCTTGGTTCTTTGGGTGCTAGATTTTAGAAGAGACTTAGATAAGCTGAAGGGCATCCAGAGTGAAGTGATCAGGATGTGGTGAAGGGCCCATGCCAGGTTTAAAGGCATCAGTGACAGAATCTGGGGAAGAGAACATGCCTAGCAAATGTACCCGTGGAGGAGGGGGTTAGACTGGTTCTGCCACACCCAGAGGACCAGACCAGGAACACCCAGGGGAAGTTATGAAGAGGCATAGTTAAGGCTTAGAATCAGGAAAACTTCCTAATGATGAGAGCTGCCCCAAAGGCGAATGGGCTATTTCTGGATGGCTACTTACTGGAAAGATTGTTGTAAGTATTCTTTCAGGCTGAAATAGGTTGTCACTCAATGCCCCTTTTCACTCTAAATTTTGTTATTTGATTATTGTGTCTCAAATGTGTCTTGAGGATTTGGTAATGGACAGTTAACATTCAATGATTTCCCCCACAGAACACCTGCCATCAAAGCCCTTAATTCAACTGGACAAGAAAATATCAACTTGGATACACTTTTTAAGGTTTGGTTTTTGTTCTGTCATATTCAAATACAACAAAATACATATTCAAAATGTCATATGGGGCAGCTAGATGTACAGTGGGTAGAGTGCCAGGCCTTGAGTCAGGAAGACCTGAGTTCAAATCCAGCCTCAGATACAAACTAGCTGTGTGACCCCAGGCAAGCCATTTAACTCTGGTTGCCACAGTTTCCTCATCTGTAAAATGAGCTGGAGAAAGAAATGGGAAATCATTCCAGTATCTTTGCCAAGAAAACCCTGTAATGGGGGTCATAAAGAGTCAGACATGACTGAGCAACAATAATTAAAATTTTTGCATAAATATATCAGAATATTTATCAGGATAACAAAAGAGTGTCATGGAATGAGAAGATTTGAAAACAAATGTAGCACATTATATTTTGATTATCTGACAAGATTTGAAAACAAACGTAGCACATTATATTTGGTTATCTGGGAGGGACTGATGAAATAATTTCTGTTGAAATATTACCTAGCAGAAATATTTTTACTATTATTTTTTAATAAAGAAGGTTGATAATTTCAGATTTGTTAGTTAGATGAAATAATTACATTTCCTCCTTTTCCCTCCCCACCCTCCATATCCAAATTACTGTCATGCCTTAGTCCTCTCCTATCCTACTTGTCCTACCAATTTGTTTCCAAATATTTGTGTATAATAAGATATTTCTGTTTGTTTTTTTTTTAATTTTTTGTTTTAAATGCAGGTTTTGTCAGTGTTTCCAGTTTTGAACAAGTAAGTGTCTTTGATGTCAATAATTATAAAAGCCAGTTTTTACCTATTCTGGGAGGAATGGTCTTGTGCTTATCTCAGGGAAAAAGGAAAATCTATAGCAAAAATAATGTCTGTCATCCATAAACATGAATTGTATTCATTTCTTACCAGTCACAAAATATGACTTTGCACGTATCCCCTTGCATTTACTTCTCTACTCCTTACTATCTGACTTTGGGACCTACCAGTTGACTGAATCTGCCTTCTCTGATGTTAACAGGATCTCTGAATTGCGAAATCCAATAGTATCTTCTGTCTTCATCCTTTGTGAGCTCTTTGCAGCACCTTACACTAGTGTAAAATGTGTTTAACACTAATTTGCCTTAGATACTCTCCTTTCTCTTGACTTTCATGATAATGCACTCTCCTGGTTCTCCTCAGACCTCTCTGACTATTCTTTCTTGGTCTTTTTTGCTAGATTATCATTAATGTCTTATTTCTAAAAGTGCAGTCCCTACAGTTCTGACCTCAGCCCTTTCTTCTTTCTACATTCTTTTGACAACCTCTTCAACTTCCTTGAGTTATATTGTTAATTGTATTTTTGCTCTGCAGGTGATTTCTAGTCCTAGTGTTTCTCTTTAACTCCAGATTCATATGATCAAAGCTTCCTGGCTATGGATGTCTTGGAGGCATCGGAAACACGTTTGAAAGGAAACTCACTATCTTTAGTCATAAACTCATCACTCTTCCTAAATTCCTTTCTTCTGTTGAGATTACCACCATCTTTCTAGTCACCCATACAACTTCAGAATGTTCCTTGATTTTTCCTTTTTTCATTCTCAATATTTAATCAGTTGCCAAATCTTGTCAGTTATACCTTCATAAATTCTTATTTATTTGGCCACTACTCTAGTTCAAACCCTTATTGCCATTCACCTGTGGTTGTTCAGTTGTGTCCCACTTTTCGTGACTCCATTGACCATAGCATGCCATGTCCATGAAGTTTTCTTGGCAAAAATACTGAAGTATTTTGCCAGGGGGCTGCTGGGTAGCTCAGTGATTGAGAGTCAGGCCTAGAGATGGGAGGTCCTAGGTTCAAATCCAGCCTCAGACACTTCCCAGCTGTGTGACCCTGGGCAAGTCACTTGACCCTCATTGCTCACCCTTACCACTCTTCCACCTAGGAGCCAATACACAGAAGTTAAGGGTTTTAAAAAAAAATGAAGTATTTTGCCATTTCCTTCTGCAGCGGATTAAAGCAACCTATTTGGTCTTCCAGCTTTTAGTCTTTCTCCTCTTCAATCCTTCTTTTACATAGCTGCTAAATTAAGTTTTCTAAAGCTCAAGATTTGACTGTCACTCCCCTCAAGAAGTTTCAGTAGTTTCCTGTTACCTCTAGGATACATTTAATTCAACTCAATAAGCATTTATTAAATATCTAATATGTGTTAGGCTCTATGTTAGGTGCTAGGGATACAAAAATAACAATGAAATAATCTCTGTCCTTGAGAAAGTTAATTTACTAGAATGCTTTCCTTGTTTGGAATCCTGTTTTCCTCTTAGAATCTCCAACTTTCTTCTAAGCTTTCCTCAGCTGCTCCCTTCTCCATGCTCTTCCCTTCCAATTCTCCCAAAATTATTTTTTTATTCACTGTACACAATTTGAACTTATTTTTATACATTTATATCTCCACCCTCTTTAGTATAATGACAACATAAGCACCTTGAGGGCAGGGATGGCTGCATTTTTGCCTCCATATCACCAGCTGCACATTACGATAGTGCACAGTAGCTGTTTAATAAACTGAACAGAATGACTACTATTGTCTCCTATTGGGCATCTACCAACATTGATGATCCTCCTTGCCTAGATCATGTTGTCTTTCCCAGTATATTTATCTCCTTTTATCTTACTTCTGCAGTATATAATTACTGATTTATGTTCCAGAATTTTCCCCCAAGCCTTTTTCCCTCTGTGATGATAAAGATCTCAAAACTGATTTTCTATTTATATCATCTCCAATGAAGTTTCTGCTCCAAACATGCCTTTATGCTTGCCTGCCTTTTCTTATTTTTTTCCTATTCCTGGATTGTATTCCCCATTTTCAACTATTAGGATCCTGTCTGTCTTTCAAGACCCACCTCAAATTTCCTGTGTACCATGAAGACTTTACTCATTCAGCAAATTAGAAGCAGGTGAGGGACTGGTCTGGGCAAGTAGGTGGTGCCATGGATAGAGCAATGGAATCAGGAACATTTGTAATCAGGAAGACATATTTATGAGTTCAAATCTGACCTCAGATACTTACTAGCAATGTGACCATGGGCAAGTTACTGAACCCTGTTTGCCTTGGTTCCCTCATCTGTAAAATTAGCTGGAAAAGGAAATGGCAAACCACTCCAGTCTCTTTGCCAAAGAAGCCCCAAATGTGAGACAATGAAAAGTCAGACATGACTGAACAACAAACCATAACATATTATGAAAGCATCAACTGTTATTTTTTTTATTACATCCCATTTAGACTATATGTGGAGAAAAGTAAATAAAGAGAGGAAGGAAGGAAGGAAGGAAGGAAGGAAGGAAGGAAGGAAGGAAGGAAGGAAGGAAGGAAGGAAG
>NC_058135.1:28500100-28523784 GCF_016433145.1 Gracilinanus agilis
AAGAGGAAGGAAGGAAGGAAGGAAGGAAGAAGGGAAGAAAGAAAGAATGAAAGGAAGAAAAAGAATAATATTACATGATAAACATATTAGTGTCACAGCCAGTCCTTGAGCCTTCTCATTCCAGATCTGGTGCTCCTTCCCCTTACTAGACCACATTGTCCCCATCCTCATCATATACGCAGATGTGTATATTTGCAGATGGAGCTAGATGTATGTGAGGGAGAATCTTAAGTCTTTCCTTTGGAAGTGGGTTAGTATTCAGATATGGGGACTTTGAAACTATGTATTCATCTTCTATAGTATATGGACTCCTGAGTGACAACATTGCATAATTATACCATTTCTCCTCCTCGTTTGTTCTTGACCAGGGGGTTACTCACAATCATTGTACTCTGGCACATAGTTATCTGCTCGGGACAAGCTGAAAGGTGTGGCTGGTTATTCCAGGGCCCTTTGGGAACTTAGATCAGGTTTAGAAATTACCAGGCTAGCATCATGGGTAGGTACAAAGTAAAGGGTGGAGAGAGATGGACTGTGGGCTTACTTAGGGACTTTGGCTCTGAATGTGAAGTATTCACATCGGAGATATGTTGTTTGTCCCCTCACTGAGGAGAGCAGACAGGAGCCCAGCCTCCTATAACCTTGTTTTTATCTGCATTAGGGACAATGTAGGCATGAATAATTCTTTCTTTTTTCTTTCAGTCTCACAATTTATACCACAGTAATGAGTGCAGCAAAGCCAGACAAGTACACGACTCAGATCCGAAACTGAGGGAGAAAGACGTAAGTAAAAATGGGAGGGATTTTAATGTGACCCTGAAAAATGCCTACTATTTCCCTGGTTGAGATTCTGCTTTCAAAGGGAAGGAACCCAAGATCACCTGCTTGACATATGATGTGAAAATCTTAGACTTCCACTAGACTAGAAGTTCCCTGAGAGCAGGATTAGTGAACCAGTTATTTTTGCATTTTCCTTAGCAAATCTCTGCTTATTGCACACTCAATTTTAAACAAGACTAAAAATGACTGAACAGCATTTATATATATATAGCACCTACTATGTGTCAGTTACTATCCTAAGTGCTTTACAATTATAATCTCTTTGGATCCTCACAAAAATGCTCAAAGTAAGCGTTATTATTATTTACATTTTATAGATGAGGAAACTGAGACACAGAGTTTAAGTGACTTGCCCAGTTACATAGCTATTAAGTGAGAACAGGTTTGTTCTCCTGAGAGACTCCAGGCCAGGCTCTCTATCCATTGTACCACTTTTATTTACTTTGAATGTTGATGCAGAAACTGAGCTCCCATGTTGCTATGTTTCCATGGTGAAAACTCGCTCAGTCATTCATTTGCTGCGAGTCGCTGCGAATTCAGGGACAGGACATTTAACTTGCAGTGGATGAGTTTTTCCAACTGATTAGAGTCTCTGAGGCTTGTTATCCATCCACTGAAGAGAAGTGGTGATAATGAATAAAAGTTTATGTTGAGCTCCCAGAACCACCCCAAGACCCTTTTGTAGGTCTTGGGTAAGGTTGGTCACAGGGATATTCCTATCCCCTGAGCTAGTACTAATGGTATCTCTTACTCATGGAAATCAAGGCAGGAGCTTCACTTGCCCTTTTCTTATGGCAAACCAGATATTGCATCTATTACTTGGCTTACTCCTGGATTTTCAACTACTGGTTCCTTGGGCAATTTTAGATAAGAATGTAGCCTTAAACAATTGTAAATTAAGAGAGGTCTGCATATCCCCCAGGTATTCCTTAAAATTTGATCATCTTAAAGATTAATTTTTTAAAGTTTATTTACCTTTCCCCTCTAACAGGTGAAAAAAAAATTGAATTCTCTAGGAGCTGCAATTAAAAAAATAAAACCAACCAAATGCATTGTAATTCTTTGTGAAAGGCATCCACTTTAGACTGCTCTACCACATCCACATGGGACTCTTTGGAACCAGTTTTAGCAAGGAATGATGACAGCTGCTGCCCAAAGGCATTGAATTTTTTAATCAATCACCAATGAAATTCAGAATTTCCCTATTTTTATTTTGAAGATCCTTAAAAGAAAAAAAGTGGATGCTGTGGGTCTTACCTCTCAGTCCATCTAAGAATTCATGCTGTTAATAAATGCATAGAAGGACTCTCTCCGTGTTGAAGGCTATCCGCCAGGAAAGGGATTTGGAGAAGACACATGAGCTATTGTAAAGTGTGAGCATTGATGCTTTCCGTTTTGGATAATGAAAGTGTGATCTTTTATTATATTTTTCTATGCAACTGGTATTTTTGATCTCTTATGAATTTTCTGTTTAAAATTTCTGTTACACTTGAGTCAGTTTAAAAAAAAAACTAGCCTATTTTCTTACTGCTTCCAAATAATGATCCGTCATCCCAGCCATTGCTATGATTATGTCCCTTGCTGGGCTGGGCAACATAGTGTTAGGGATACTGATATGTCATTCCGAACAATTAAATAAAAGTTTTATAGAGATACTGTATTGGTGTTTGTGGTATTTGCCTTAATTTCTTTTAAATCAGTCAGAAGACTATGGTTCTGATCCTCTGCCCTCAAAGAACAATATTTTATTGATTTAATAAAAGCCTATTTGTGAACCTAAGAAGGAAGTGATTTCCTGAAACTATTAATTTGCAGAATGAGTTGGTTTTAGGGAAAAAAACCAAAAACCTTAAAGGGGCAGCTGGGTGGCTCAGTGGATTGAGAGCCTGACCTAGAGACAGGAGTTCCTAAGTTCAAATCTGACCTCAGACACTTCCTAGCTGTGTGACCGTGGGCAAGTCACTAACCCCCAATGCCTAGACTTATTGCTCTTCTGCCTTGGAACCTATTCACAGTATTGATTCTAAGACAAAAGGTAAGGTTTAAAAAAAAACAACTCAACCTTCTGTCCTAGAGTCTGTACTAGGAGTGATAAGGGATAGGCAATTGGGGTTAAATGACTTACCCAGAGCCAGTTAGGAAGTATCTGAGGCCACATTTGAACTTGGGTCCTCCTGACTCTAGGCCTGATGTAGCTGCCCCCCCTCTCCCCTTTCATATTTCACATGGTAGGAGAAATAGCTGGCAGTGTCCCTGCCATGTAGGCTGGGTTAGTTCAAGCCAGCTTGATTAGTTCAAGAGGCTTGATTAATTCTAAAGCTTGATTAGTACTAAAGCTTGATTAGTTCAAGAGGCTACATAGTGATGGCAAACCTTTTGGAGACTGAGTGCCCAAACGGCAACCCTCATGCTGCATGTGAACTCCCTGTCTGGGAGGAAGTGCTTCAATTGGGCTGTTGGGCAGAGGGGTGGGTGATGTGAGAAAATGTCCTCAGGTGCACATGGAAGGGGAAGGGGCAGGTCCCTCCGGCACACGCGCCATAGGTTCACCAACACGGGGGCTAAGGCCTCTAGGTAGTGTGGTGCAGAAAATGCCTTTCAGTCTTAGTGAATGTCAGCCATTTCATCATCATACCCACCTCATCCAACAAATCCTGCTGACTGGGGGTTTCAGTATGGTTATGGTTAGGCCAACTTAAATTAGATTTCTGTCCTTAAAGAGGATTTTTACCATGCTCCCTTTAAGTCAGCATTTTTGTTAAGTGTTGGATGGTCTCAAAGAATGTCATTTCATTTAAAACCTGACCTGGAACACTAGATCAGCCATACTCCATGGCACTAACTTGGAATTACAATCTAAAGACCCACTTGAGAGTTCACCTATATGTTGAGGGAAGCCTTGGATTAGATCATCTGAAACTGGGAAATTGAGATGGACTATGTTGTGTTATTTTCTCCTAATCCCCCATCTCAAGGAAAAACTGAAAGTCTGAATCTAAGCTGAAGCTACAAAGAGTTTCTCCCCCAGGCTATGAAACTGGTTGGGTGCTCCCTTTTGTTAAAATCTTTGTTAAGGATAACAGATTTGGGGCAGGGCTGAGCAGCCACTACTGGACCCACTTGAAAGATTAAATTAAGTCTGCAAGCTTTAGTCACTATAAGCTAAGCAGCCATATTAACCTCACCACACAGTGGAGAGGAAAAGCGCTTGCTAGCATCCTAAACACCTGCCTCTTTCGGTAATGAAATAATGAGGGAAGGGTTCAGGTCTCTGAGCCCACCTCCTCGGTGACCAATCAGAAATGTCTTGGGAGATCCAGGGGAGGGAATTGAGTGATGATTGGTAGCTCAGATTATGAAGGGAGTCTATAGGCTACTTTAGATTTTCTTGAGCAGCCAATTAATAAACACTTAAAAATGAAAAATATTGCCTCCAAAGAAATTCAGTCATTACATTTCCTGTGCATTGGATCATTTGGCTTTGGTGACCAAATTGTCCATGAACCATTCTGTGAAATTATGCACACTGTATATTGAGTCATAGATAATAGGCTTTAAAGGTTTTCAGCCTATGGGAAAGAAGGAACTCTTGGTTCAGTTCAATTTAACAACACCCAAGTGGGATGTAGCTCCATTAATTATGGAAATGGGAAGATCTTTGCCTTGGTCGCATTCTAACTGTATGCATCTAGGCAAATTCCTTAACCTGTTTGAGTGTCAAAGCATTCATGAATTCATTTTCTAAAGCTTAAGGCATTGTAGAAATATGAATTCTTCTTCTTATGTGATAAGGGCTTCAAGGAATAGAGAAGAAATAGATCTGATAGTTCTCCCCTTAAGGAGCTGGGCATCTAACTGGGAAGATGAGCTAAAGGCTTATGAAGCAATTGGGAAACAGTGCAAAGAAGTACATGATCCAGTGCCAATATGAATGGTAAGACAGCACAATTATTGGTGGTTAATATGAACAGAGCCTGGCAGAGGCTGGAAGGCCAGGGAAGCTATAACAATAATAACAATAACAAAAATAAGACAAAAAACGATAACAACAACAATAAATGACATTTAAAGCTACAAAAGGATAGGGATTAAAATTTGTATCTCTCAGAATATAGTACATAGTAATCAACACAAATAGCATTGTTCTTCTCTAAACAGATCCAAATGGACTTTTTATCATTTTTGTCTTATGGGATATGCTAGTGGGTGTAAGACGGGATCTGAAGTCTATCTAGGTTTGGATGACAAAGATCACTGGGAAATGTTATCCTCTTTTGTTCAGACTAAATGCCAGTTTGGGTTTCCCCCTTAGAAAAATGTCTTTTTGTCTCCTTTGACTACTGTGCCTCTGTGTGGGTGTGTGCATACATATATCCCCACGTATATGCAGACACACACACATATGTATAACATATATATCGAGTATATGTAAAAGATGTAGCTACATATATATGGGAGCAGTATTCTGTCAGATCTTAATCTGCTATTACTGTAAATATTTTTCCCATTCTGTTTCTCATCCTTTCATTTTATGGATGCTTTTATTGCATGAAATAATTTTATCTTGATATAATTAAACTAGCAGATTTCACCTCAATAATTTCTTCCCCGTCTCTGATCAGTTTCACTGGCCTTCTTGTCCATCCTTTGAAGCTTTAATGGTTTTTTCAATAGCAGGATTGCTTCAGGGTGTTAGCACATGTGCCAAGCACTGTGCTAGGATCCAGACAGACAACAGAACACTCCCTACTCTCAAGGACTTCACCTTCTCATGAGGGAAACAATAGATGAGGTCTCAGCCCCCACTCAGATGAAAAGGTCCTATGCTCCTCTGAGTAGAGTGCTAAGGTAGCTGAATCATATCAAATCACATCCCCTTGGGCTGCTGAACCATTTAGCAGAGCCAAGGACTTTGGCCGCAGGCACTTTCTTCTCAGCATCTTCAGTCGCCAGGTCTGCAGCCTCCCTCAGGGCCAGTCTCCAGGCTACATCTCCATCGGGGCACCTTCCCAGGATGATGGCTGAGGGCACTGCTGTTCCCAAGGCTCTTGGATTCAGGCTCCCAAGGGTGACAGTGGTCAAGATGGCGGTGGTACTTTGACTTGTCGGACATATGCCGCCTCCCTCCTGTCTCTCCCTGAGGGCATCCCGTTGCTTCAAGGGGGATGACTTTCCTGCCTTTTCAGTGCCATTTGCTGAGGATGGCTCTGAGGGCTGAGCTGGGGCTCCCTTCCTGTGGATGGCAGTTGGCCAGCACTTTGTCACAGTGGGCATCTCTTCTCCAGGTTTTCCCATAAGTCTCCAGAGTGAACCCATGGGTCTTTCTCCAGAGCTCTTGATGCTGTGTTCACACCCCCAGCTGACCATCTCACTGACCTTTCTCCCTGATAAGGCCCCCTCCTTTTCTGGTTATATGTTTCTCCAGTGATCATCTTTCCACTGCACCCCTGTATATTTTTTTGTTGATGACACATTGCTGTTGATTCAAGCCTAACATATTAGGGTTTCAGTTCACAGGGTTACCTGTAGACTGAACTCTACACAGACTGTGGCATGTCATGACTAACAGCCATGAAGCCTCAGCAAAAGCAGAGTGTTTTTAGAGCCTTTGTTTTGGGGAGAACCTCAGAGTTATTAAAGCCATGGCACGTGGTTGCAAATGCAATTCAGCCCATTTGCTTCCTCAATTCTAATCCCAGTTCACTTTCCATGTCCAAGATCTGATGGACTGGCTTTATAGGAGCCAGCAATCCAACTGGACAACAGGCATTCTTCAACCAATTTTTTTTTATTTTTATTTTTTATTTTTAAACCCTTAACTTCTGTGTATTGGCTCATAGGTGGAAGAGTGGTAAGGGTAGGCAATGGGGATCAAGTGACTTGCCCAGGGTCACACAGCTGGGAAGTGTCTGAGGCCGGATTTGAACCTAGGACCTCCTGTCTCTAGGCCTGACTCTCACTCCACTGAGCTACCCAGCTGCCCCCCCCAGTTGGTTTTTCTTATGTGGACAAGAAGGCTCAAGGCTTTACATGATTATGGCTAAGGTTCTACAGTAATCAGTGGAGTGGGATACAGGAAACCCCCAAAACAGAAGGAGATACCTCAAGAACTCCCCTGAGCTTCTGATCCCCAAAATGCAGTCTGGTCAGAGTAAACAGGCCCTGAAAACCACCGATAAATGGATAAAGATGGCATTTGTGTTCCATACTCACATCTCATTAAGAGACAACACTCTCAACCTCAGGCCACCTTCTCCCCAGTGCTCTTTTATTTTTTTTTAAATTTTTAAAAAATATTTATTTTTTAGAAAAGTTAACATGGTTACATGATTCATGCTCCTACTTTCCCCTTCACCCCCCGCTCTCCCCCCACCCATGGCCGACATACATTTCCACTAGTTTTGTCATGTGTCCTTGATCAAGACCTATTTCCAAATTGTTGTTAGTTGCATTGGTGTGGTAGTTTCGAGTCCACATCCCCAATCATGTCCGCCTCAACCCATGTGTTCAAGCAGTTGTTTTTCTTATATGTTTCCTCTCCTGTAGTTCTTCCTCTGAATGTGGGTGCTTTCTTTACCATAAATCCCTCAGAGCTGTCCTGTGTCATTGCATTGCTGCTGGTACAGAAGTCCATTACATTCAATTTTACCACAGTGTATCAGTCTCTGTGTACAGTGTTCTTCTGGCTCTGCTCCTTTCACTCTGCATCAGTTCCCGGAGGTCTCTCCAGTTCGCCTGGAACTCCTCCAGTTTATTATTCCTTTGAGCACAATAGTATTCCATCACCCGCATATACCACAGTTTGTTCAGCCATTCCCCAATTGAAGGACATACCCTCCTTTTCCAGTTTTTTTGCCACCACAAAAAGCGCAGCTATAAATATTTTCGTACAAGTCAGTTTATTTATGATCTCTTTGGGGTACAAACCCAACAATGGTATGGCTGGATCAAAGGGCAGGCATTCTTTTATAGCCCTTTGAGCATGATTCCAAATTGCCATCCAGAATGGTTGGATCTGTTCACAGCTCCACCAGCAATGCATTAATGTCCCAATTTTGCCACATCCCCTCCAGCATTCATTACTCTCCCCTTCTTTCATTTTAGCCATTCTGTGTGAGGTGATACCTCAGAGTTGTTTTGATTTGCATTTCTCTAATTATTAGAGATTTAGAACACTTTCTCATGTGTTTATTGATACTTTTGATTTCTTTATCTGAAAATTGCCTATTTATGTCCCTTGCCCATTTATCAATTGGGGAATGGCTTGATTTTTTATATAATTGATTTAGCTCCTTGTATATTTGAGTAATTAGACCCCTGTCAGAGTTTTTTGTTATAAAGATTTTTTCTCAATTTGTTGTTTCCCTTCTGATTTTGGCTGCATTGTTTTTGTTTGTGTAAAAGCTTTTTAGTTTGATATAATCAAAATCATTTATTTTACATTTTGTGATTTTCTCTAACTCTTGCTTGGTTTTAAAATCTTTCTTTTCCCAGAGATCTGACAAGTATACTATTCTGTGTTCACTTAACTAATTTATAGTTTCCCTCTTTATATTCAAGTCATTTACCCATTCTGAATTTATCTTGGTGTAGGGTGTGAGATGTTGATCTAAGCCTAATCTCTCCCATATTGTTTTCCAAATTTCCCAGCAGTTTTTGTCAAATAGTGGATTTTTGTCCCAAAAGTTGGGCTCTTTGGGTTTATCATACACTGTCTTATTGACATCACTTACCCCAAGTCTATTCCACTGATCCTCCTCTCTATCTCTTAGCCAGTACCATATTGTTTTGATGACTGCTGCTTTATAGTATAGTTTAATATCTGGTACTACTAGGCCCCCTTCCTTCACATTTTTTTTCATTATTTCCCTTGATATTCTTGATCTTTTGTTATTCCAAATGAACTTTGTTTTAGTTTTTTATAATTCAGTAAAGAAGTTTTTTGGTAGTTTGATAGGTATGGCACTAAATAGGTAAATTAATTTGGGTAGAATGTTCATTTTTATCTTTTTTTTTTAAACCCTTGTACTTCGGTGTATTGTCTCATAGGTGGAAGATTGGTAAGGGTGGGCAATGGGGGTCAAGTGACTTGCCCAAGGTCACACAGCTGGGAAGTGGCTGAGGCCAGATTTGAACCTAGGACCTCCCGTCTCTAGGCCTGACTCTCACTCCACTGAGCTACCCAGCTGCCCCTCCAAATGTTCATTTTTATTATATTAGCTCGTCCTACCCATGAGCAATCAATGTTTTTCCAGTTGTTTAGATCTAGTTTTAATTGTTTGGAAAGTGTTTTGTAGTTGTTTTCGTATAATTCCTGTGTTTGTTTTGGTAGATAGATTCCAAAGTATTTCATATTGTCTAGGATGATTTTAAATGGTGTTTCTCTTTCTACCTCTTGCTGCTGTGATGTGTTGGAAATATATAGAAATGCTGATGATTTATGTGCATTTATTTTGTATCCTGCAACTTTGCTAAAGTTGTCGATTATTTCTACAAGCTTCTTAGTTGATTCTCTAGGATTTTTTAAGTAGACCATCATATCATCTGCAAAGAGTGATAGCTTAGTCTCCTCATTGCCTCTATCATCCTCCAGACTTCTGCTACATGTCATGTAGTCAGCTTTCCTTTGAAACATTTGGAAATCCAATCTTTTGTTATTTTGAGGAGGCAACTGTATTAATTAGAAATTTTGTACCTTTAGACTCCATCTCCCAGAAAGAATTCTTTCCCCTTTTTGTTTACGTGCGTCTTTACATTATTATTTCTATAGTTCTGTAATCTCTTCCCTCTCTCTTTCCTTTTTCCTGCGAGTAAGCTGGGTGAGCCCTTTCTAGTTTTTATTAATAAACTTTATAAATATTATATTTGGAGATATTGTATATAAATTTTAATGTCTACACAACCTCCATCTTGGCAACCTCCTAATAAATTGATTTTCTGAAGACTTATTGGGCTTTGTAATTCCTTATGTGGAGAACTCCTTATGAATCAGGATTGTTCTCCCATAACATCAGGATTGTATATACAATGTGGTCTGCAAAAAAGAGTATCAGAAGAACCTCACGGGAGGCAGCTAAGTGGCTCAATGGAAAGAGAGCCAGGTCTGGAGATGGAAGTACTGGTTTCAAATACAGCCTCTGACACTTCTTAGCTCTGTGACTCTGGGCAAGTCACTAAACCTCAATTACCTAGTTCTTACCACTGCCTTGGAACTAATACTTAGCATAGATTCTAAGACAGAAGAATCTATCTTCTTGTCACTATCACCCTTGGGATTCTAATGAGGATAGCTCAGGACCTCCAAGAGGCTTGGAAATAGCAGTGCCCTAAGACATCATCCCCAAAGGCTATCCCTCTGTTGGTGAGGCAGCCACAGCAACTGAAGGTCGCTTTTTTTTTTTAAGCTTACCAGAATTAAACATTCTCTTTCCCTTTTCAAATCTGTGTTTAACATCTTCTATAACTATCAAACCCCTTTGGCAAACATCTGCCTCTCTGGAGATGAACCTTTGGTCCGGGGAGGATGCCTTTTCAAGAATGATGGACTCTTGTGGGAACCCTTTAAAGACAGATTTATTTTGGTTGAATGGTCAGGAGGCAGCATGCAGGACCAACTGCCTCCCTGAACAGAGAGAAGTTCAGGATTTTTATATCCTAAAGGAATGGGTTCTGAGAGACTTGGAAAAGAAAGATGGGGAGGAGGATGAGCAATGGGAACAAACAGGGGGGCAATAAAGGGAGAATAGGTAACAGAATAGGTGCCTTTGGATCTGGGGGCTTAAACATAAGCATGCATTGTTTATGACATCCTGATCATAAAGATGGGTCTGGGGGCATAGTACAAGTACACATCCTTTTGGCATCCTGATCATAAAGCTGGGGAAGCTACCCATCTTGAGAAATCTAGTAATGTTTGAGATCATAAGTGATGTTTGAGATATAAACAAGAGAGATCCTCTCATCCTCAGACCCTTATCTTAAGGCTAGTGTAAATATACCCAAAGCTTAGAGGTTGAGGATCCTATGTTTATTCAGCTGCCAGCCCTATAAGATGAATTCTTCATGTAATCTTTGACCTGTGATGTCTCTAGGAATTTGGGGTGTACTAGGGTGGGGGGCTGGTGCCCACCACAGCCCAAGGGCCAAATCCTGTCTACTGCCTGTTTTTATATGGCCAGGGAAGCTAAGAATAGATTTTATATTTAAAATACAATAAAACTTTAACACAATAAAGTTTATTTTTAAATGTAAAAACTACTGTGTGACCCTGGGCAAGTCACTTGACCCCCATTGCCCACCCTTACCACTCTTCCACCTATGAGCCAATACACAGAAGTTAAGGGTTTAAAATAAATTTTAAAAAATGTAAAAACTATTCTTGGGAATCTGCCCACAAGCATGACTGCCCCTGAAAAACTCAGTATCCCGAGAAAGCAGCAACAGGACTAGCTTACACTCTTCCTCCAAAAGTACCAGATAGCCCAATCTGAACATCAAAGTCAAAAAGTAACTGGAAGTATGGGCAAACCAAAAAAGAACCCACCATAATGGGTTATTATAATGTTATGTATATGCAAAACACAAATGAAAGAAAATCATTCTAAACCATCTACAAACAAAACCTCCAAGAAAAGCATAGTTTGGCCACAAATTCAACGAAGATTCTTGGAAGAAATGAAGTAAGAGGTGTTGTTTTTTTTTAAGTTTTATTGTCTTATTTAGTAGAATCAGAACTCTTGAGGAAAAAATAGAAAAGAAAATGAGAACTATGTGGTGTGGGAGAAATACACCCTAGTTTGTAGCATAGTCTTGCCCCAAGAATGGGAGACTCAAACTCCATTCAATCCAGAAGTAAGGAAAGAATTTTATTTGAAGTAGAAGTGGGTTTTGGTGGTATAATAACCTAGTAGCTGGTGGAATAGTTTGGAGGCTAATCAGGTAGCCTTAAGGCTGATGGACAAGCCCAGGAGCTAGTAGAATAGCCTCTTTGGAGCTGATAGTATGGAATAGCCATTCTGCTGTAGAGTGGCAGCTTCCATTGTAGAGTGGGAACTTCCATACCCTGTGGGTCAGGGTTGGCATATTTATTGGGGTCTGGTAGCTTAGTCACTCTCTTTCCAAACTCAGGTGGAGGTATGTTTTGGGGTTTGTTGCCATAGGGAATAAGGAGCATGCACAAGACTGGGGCATTCTTCTGGAATGCCAGAGACCCCAGTGCGCAGGTTCCATGTTCCTCCATCGTCCACCTTGTCATCATTTGTGAATGCAGAAGAGGTCTTGCTGCCCTTCTAGAGAAGGAACATGGAGGGTGATGTGGCACATTGGAGGACCACTTTGGTAACTCATTATTTCTAAGGAAACAAAGCTGATGCTGAGTATAGAATATTATAGATCCAGTACACAAATTGGATAATTGAATAATCTACAATTCATGGTTGACTAATGCTGAAACTACAGGTTTTGCAGTTGATGTTTAACCAGTGCTAACTAGTAAGAAATGCAAGATTTCAGAGTATGAGGGTCCCATTCCTATTACTACCCCTTAATGTCCACTGTCAGCCCACATCATATGGAAGATAGAATTCAAAAGGGAATAAACAGCTTGGCACATGACATACAAGACCTTGCCCAAACAACAAACAGCCCGAAAATTCGAATGGACTAAATAAAAGCCAACGACTTCCTGAGGCAACAAGAAATATTAAAACAAAGTCAAAAGAATGGAAAAAAAAGAAAATATAAGTTATCTTAGAACAAAAATAACTAGAAACAGAAAAAGAACTAGAAAACAGATCAAGGAGAAAAAAATTTTAAATCATTGGGCTATCTATACATATCATGCACACACACACACACAAAAAAAACCAGTATAGACATCCTATTCTAGTATAAACCTCTCAGATCTCTTAGAAGCAGAAGACAATGGTGGAAACAGAAAGAATCCACCATTATCTCCTTACAGAAACTGCCAAAATGAAAACTCTCAGGAACATCATAGTCAATATCCAGGTAAAAAAATATTGGATCTTAGTGTAGCTTGGTGGTGCAGTGGATACAGTACTAAGCCTGGAATCAGGAAGACTCAGTTTTGTAAATTCATATATAGTCTTAGACACTTAATAGCTCTATAACCCTGGACAGTTTCCTCATCTATAAATTGAGCTAGAGAAGGAAAGGGGGAACTACTCTGGTATCTTTGCCAAGAACACCAAAAATGGAGCCACAAAGGGTCAGACATGACTGAAAAACAACTAAACAACAACTAAGGATATAGTTAAGATAAATGATTTAGCAGCCATTGCTATAAGGGAATATAGAATTTAGAATACAATTCAAAAGGCAAAGGATACAGGCTTAACAGCCAGGAATAACATTCTGTGAGAATTTAACATTAGCCAGTACCCTTTTTACTTGTGTTTAAATTTTAAAAAAGAGGGGGCAGCTGGGTAGCTCAGTGGAGTGAGAGTCAGGCGTAGAGACGGGAGGTCCTAGGTTCAAACTCGGCCTCAGCCACTTCCAGCTGTGTGACCCTGGGCAAGTCACTTGACCCCCATTGCCCACCCTTACCAATCTTCCACCTATGAGACAATACACCGAAGTACAAGGGTTTAAAAAAAATTAAATTTTAAAAAAGAGAGTTTCATATTGAATTTGAAATTAGCCACTCTCTGATTGGATTGAATTACAATTCAGCTCTACCCTTTGATTGAATGAAGAACAAAGCCTGGTGCTTATCTGTCAGCAAACTACTAAGGCAGTAGGAGACATGCATGCACTCTAGAGGGACCCCAGAAACCTCATGGCTCCTGGCATTTGGAAGACATTTGTCCCTCCTGACTCCCAGCAGTCAGAAGACCCACCTCTGATCCAGAATGAGGTTGGGCCCCTCCAAATCAGAGGGGTTCAGAAAACTGACATCACAAGGAGCACAGAATTGGACTGGGGGAAGGAAATGGTTCTCTTTTGCTTCAGAACCACAGAGAGAGAAGGGAGGCTAGCAGAGGGCTAGTGTGTCCATAGTGTAGCTATGCAGCTGGCTAGGTGGGAGGGGTGAGGGTGCAAGGCAGGCAGCTAGGAGAATGCCAGCAGGGATGAGCTCCAGCTGGGGGGGAGGGGGCCTTGGTGCACACACACAAGGTCCACCTGTGGCTGGGGCCTTTTCTTTCTCTGACCTACTTTGTGTTATTTAATAAATAATACAGTCTACAGAGAATTTTAATCTTAACATATACTCAGTAAAATGGAATATGATGCTCTGGTGGGGGTGGGGGAGAGGGTATAGATCTTTAATGAAATCGAGAGCTTCCAAGAATTCCAGATTTTAAAAAACCAACACAACTATTGAGAAATTTTAAAACACAAACAGGACTTAAGAAACATAAAAAGGTACACACAAAGGAATGGTGATAAAGGACTAAACAAGCATAAACTATTTGCATTCAAATATGGAAGGATGCTCTCCATCTCTTCCCTATCACAGAGGGAGTCTAATTAGACAAGTTCTGGGAGTGTTTCTGTTTTTTTCTTGATCTTGAAAAAAGAATGGAAAGAGAGGGGAAGAGGAATACTCTGGAGATTAGGGAAGAAAGGAAGGTTAGGGAAAGTGATCTCCCATAGTAAGGCTGTACAAGGAGATCAGTACACAAATAAGGAGAAGAGGGTGAAAACACAACCACAGAGTTCAGCTCAGAAATCTAGTTCACTCAACATAAACTAGGAGGAAAAGGGGAGAAGGTGGGAGAAAGGATTAAGGGGAGAATAGATTAAGGGAGGGATTAATCTCAAGCAAAACACATCCTAAAGATGTCCAAAAAAAATTTATCATTCTTTGTAAGGTGGCAAAGAATGGGGATCTGAGGGGATATCTATAAACTGGTGAATGAATGATATATAAATACATGACCTATAAAAACAGATATATAATTAACCTATAGTTGTGGTATAGAAATGTGTTTTAATACTATTGTGATGAACACAATGTAATGACCAATCATGATCCCCAAAGACTAAGAATGCTAACGACCTCCTGATTGAGAGGGAAAGGGCTCAGAATGCAGGGGACAAATATTTTTTAGGATATGGAAAATGTAGGAATATGTTTTGATCAACTATACATAAGGTAGAAAGAGAGTTAGAGTAAGAAGGCAGATCTTGGCTTGTTATATATATGTATGTGTTTATGTATGTATATATGTGCATATGTGTGTTTGTATGCATGCATATACACAGATAAATATGTGGGTGTAACTAAAAGAAAACTTGGGAGCAGTGATCAACACAATGACCAACACTATTCCAGAGGATTCTTGATTAAACATAGTGCCCAAATCCTGATAGAGAAGAGATGAACTCAGACACAGTTTGAGAGATATATAGTTTTTAGATACGGCCATTGAGAAATTTTGCATTGCTTGATTATATATGCTTGTTTTCTTGCTTTCTCAGTGGGAATTGGAAGGGAGAAAAGGCTGATACTTTGAAAATAAAATAAAATAAAAATAAAAAAGATTTCTCTTATAAAGGAGATTATAAATATATTTTTAAAAGGAGAATAAATATAAAATAAATGTAAATATTCCTTTTTCAGGCTAAATAAAAATCTCTTATTTTACTTGTTTTGCAAATTCAGATACTGGATTTTTTTTTTTTAAAGAGAGACATGGGGACAGCTGGGTGGCTCAGTGGATTGAGAACCAGGTCAAGAGATGGGAGGTCCTAAATTCAAATCTGGCCTCAGACACTTCCTAGCTGGGTGACCCTAGGCAAGTCCCTTAAACCCCATTGTCTATCCCTTACTACTTTTCTGCCTTAGAACTGTAATGGTTAGAATGGGTGGTCACCAAAAATTGTAATTAACCCTTAAGTCACAAGATTGTTAATAGCTAGATTTATTGGTAAGAAAAAGAAAATAAGAGAGAAATATAGAAGGGAGGTGAAGAATTTCCTAGCCTAATAATCCAGAGCCTCACAAATCAGTATCTGTCTCCAAATCTCAGCCTCAGAAAATACCCCCAGCTTCCTACTGGGTCTCATCTTATAAATGCTTACTACACCCACTAGCTCTCTTATATCACTCCCTAGGAACCAATCCCAGTTCCACATTAGCCTGGGGGGCAGTGTCTGTAGGATCAATTTCGTGGTTGCTGATTGACTCAAATCCAAAACAAATGGAAGGCAAGTTCAAATCTCTGATTGATCAAATCAATATGCAAATTCCCTTCTTACAGAACCAATACACAGTATTGATTCTAAGACGGAAGGTAAGGGTTATAAAAAATAATAATAAAATAAAAAATGAAAATAAATAAAAAAGAGAGACATATCTGTTGAAAAGGCAAATAACAATAGTGGTTAACTACTCCCCTTACTCCAGTTTGCAGCCTTCCTCTTACAATGTGTTATCTAGGATTGAAGAGTATCTCCCAAACTCCTTATAGGTATGGTTTGATAAATGGATGAAGCATATTGTGTATCCTTTGGTCTTAGAGTCAACAGCCTTGTTCCACACCAGCCTTTATCAGATGACCTTGGGAAGTTCCCTTTTCTCTTATTTATCCTAATCTGATTAAATGATACTAAACGTTGAACTAAATGGTCTCTAAGAATCTTTCTGCCTCTAAATTCTGAGATCTTGCTGAAAACACCAGCCCCAGTTATCAAGGACTTTATAAATGCCAAACAACCAAAAGAGAGAAGAGAGTGGTAGCAGAGTTACTAGTCAATTGTGTTTATGAGCAAAAGAATTACATATTTTGCTTTTTACCAGTTGATCTGAATAAGAACAGAGATTTCACTGGAATGTGAAGGTAAAAGCTGATCTTACATTTTACAAGAAGTCTCTTAACACTCTCATCTGGTCAATTAAATTCTATGTTCTGACTGAAAGAATACTTGGTATTGTTCCCCTCACTGAGGCTAGTAGCAATCAATTGATGCCATACTCCCCCTGAACCTGCCCATTCTTACGTATTGAACATCTATCGTCAACTTTTTCAGAAGACTTCCAAATAGATAATCTAAGTTCTGTGCATGACATCTTGGGTAATGCTGGTGCAGAATCTGAAAATAAAAATAAGGGAAACAGAGGAGAACTATTACCAATATGAGCAGATGAAAAAGCAAAAAAGAGGGAGGAAAATACTACTCTTTATGGCAACGGTCGGCAACCTTTTTGGCCGTGAGAGCCATAAACGCCTGCCTGCGGAAGGAGGAGGATGGAGGCAGAAGGCGCTGGAATATGGGGCGGGGGCTGAAGGGCCCCCTGGGGCACATCCTGGGGCTCTGCCCCGACCGGCTGGTCAGGAGGTAGAGCCAGATATGGCTCGAGAGCCATACGTTTTCTGACCCCTGCTTTATGGTTTAAACGTTTCTTTAAAAAACAAACAAACAAACAAAAAACCTTAAAAAACAAACAAAAAATCCTTACTTTCCATTTTAGAATCAACACACGTTGGTCCCAAGGCAGAAGAGTGGTAAATGCTTGGCAATGAGGATTAAGTGACTTGTCCAGGGTCATACAACATAGAATTGTCTGAGGTCAGATTTGAACCCAGGACGTCACAACTCTAGGCCTGTCTACTAAGCCACCTAGATGCCCCCTCTTTAAAAATTTTTTTATTTTTAAAATTTTTTCCCTTGGTTACATGATTCTTCTCCCTTCCCTCTTCCCCACCCCACCCCACCTGCATCCCCTAGAACTGACAAGCAATTTCACTGGGTTATACATATATTATTACTCAAAACCCATTTCCATATTATTCATCTTTGTAATAGAGTAATCTTTTAAAGCCAAAACCCCAAATCCTATTTCCATATAAACAAATGATAAACCATATGTTTTCTTCTGAATTTCTGCTCCCCCTTTTTATAGGGCTACACCATTTTGGGTCATTTAAGGATCTCAAATACAGCTCAGACAAGATACTACAAGCTATTAGTTCATCCAAACCAATCTGACCATGGGCTGCCCAGGCTGAACTCTGCAAGCTTCTGGCTCAGGTGTGAGTTTGATCAACCCAACCTGGGGGCTCCCCAATGGTTGGAGCTCGAACACATTACTGGCAGACTCAGTCACTGGTCTTCTTGTTTTATCCTTCCAATTTCAATCATTCTTTCACCTGCTACCTTTCTCATTCTCCAGCAACCTTTATTTCTCGTGAGTCCTATGCATTTGATAAAGGTATGCTACCTTTCCCCCTTTGGCTTCCCCCTCTGTTACCAACTCCATTGATGCACCTTCTCACTCTGAAGTTTTGTTCCACAAAATATATTCATCTATAATGGTTGGGGCTGGGAGGTTTAACCCATCATACTTCAGTTCTGCTCTTCCATCTTGATTACTCCTATTTCTTCAAATTCTACTTATATTTTTATCCCCTCCTGTGCTATTTTATATCTCAAAGGCATTTTAAAAACTCCATAGGTTAGTCTCTTTCTCTTAAAAAATGGCAGCCAACTTCTAAACAGGGTATAGTTTTTTTAATCAACTACTCTTTCTTTAGTAATTGAAGTCATTAACTATTCTTTTAATATTAATAATGTTAATAACAAAAACTATTGTTTTTGAGTATTTGCAAATGGAATATTCTATTCATGCCTGTATGACTTTGCAGGACTGCTTCAAATCCCTTTGCTGAATGTTCATTATTATAATTGATGATCAGACTCAAGTTTGCAGGTTGTGCTTTTCTGGATTGTAGGCTGAGCTATTTTGCTTTTCAGAATACATTTGATTTAAATTGATTAAATTTCCTGTACTTTACACATGAAGGTTTCCTGGCCACTTGCAGAATTTGTTATTTCTCATTAAACTTGTTGAATTTAGCCATATATATCTTAGAGCTTGAAGATTCTTTTTTCCCAGATGTCATCTGTGGATTGAAGATTTTTTTTTTCTGAGATTCCGAGGTTTTGGGTTATTTAAAAAAAGTTATGGTTTCTGACATTATGGTGGTCAGGTTTTATGATTTGTCAATTTCTTCTGGGGGACCTATTATCTTTAAGTTTTCTCTCTTCATCCTGCTTTTGAGGTCAATGGCTTTGGCTTTTATAAGGATCATGTGTTCTTTTGTTTGATTTTCTTCTGCCAGATTTTTTTTTCAGTTTCGACATTTTTGTATTCTAAATCTTTTAGTCTCTGTTTTGTTTCTTTGGAGAAACTGTACTGTAGACTCAGTTCTTTCTGGTCTATTTACTGTAAGAGGTGACAGTCAGAAGAAGAACAAAGTAAAGAATTCTGTCAGTCTATTAGTCTTTATTAAGCACCTACTCTGTGACCTGGCACAGTTCTAAATGTTAAGGCTACAAGGAAAATCAGAAGACAATCCTTTCCCTCCTATAACTCCCATTCTAATACGCAAATAACTGTACAAATAAGATATAGGCAGGAGAAATTAGAGATCATTAGAGTCAGCTGAGGTTGGCAATGAAAGCTAAGAACAACAAAAAAGGTATGTAGGATCCTCTTGTTTGCATGAGCAGTGATGGAGGCAAGAAAACAGAAAAGCATGGAAAGATCTACAAGATGTTATGAAGAGAGAAATGAGCACAATCAAGAGAACATTATAGGGGGCAGCTGGGTAGCTCAGTGGATTGAGAGTCAGGCCTAGAGACGGGAGGTCCTAGGTTCAAATCTGGCCTCAGCCACTTCCCAGCTGTGTGACCCTGGGCAAGTCACTTGACCCCCATTGCCTACCCCTTACCACTCTTCTACCTTCCTTATGGAAGGTAGGGGTTTTAAAAAAAAGAGAGAACATTATATACAACAGCCAAAATGTCGTTTGAAGAATGTCTTGTACACCTCCAGAGAAAGAACTGATAAATAAAAATAAGACACAGTTTTATTGTTACATATATCATTTTGTCAAATGATGCCTTCTCTAATGGGAAAGAGGTGGGACAGAGTTAAGCAGATATTTTAACAAACAAATATATATACATATATGTATATATATTTTTTTTCACCAAGTGGCCTTGTTTATGTAAGAAGTGAACACATGTGAGTAGGACACAATTTGGGGGACTGCCAGATACCAAGACTTGCCCATTTTTTTTTATAAACCCTTGTACTTCGGTGCATTGATAGGTGGAAGATTGGTAAGGGTGGGCAATGGGGGTCAAGTGACTTGCCCAGGGTCACACAGCTGGGAAGTGGCTGAGGCCGGGTTTGAACCTAGGACCTCCTGTCTCTAGGCCTGACTCTCACTCCACTGAGCTACCCAGCTGCCCCCTTGCCCATTTTTTTCAGATCATTCAATCTTGTTTTTCATTCTTCAATATGTATATTCTTTTCCTGGTTTTGCTTAGTTCTCTTTATTTTAAAGAATATTTATGTATTTATTTTTAAGTATTTTTCCATGGTTACATGATTCAGGTTCTTTTCCTCCCCATTCCCAGAGCCAGCAAGCAATTCCACTGGGTTATATATGTATTATCACTCACTACCTATTTCCATATTATTCATTTTTGTAATAGAGTAATGTTTTAAAAATCAAAATCCCAAATCATATACCCATATAAATATGTGATAAATCATCTGTTTTTCTTCTGCATTTCTACTCCCACAGGTCTTTCTCTAGCTGTGGATAGCTTAGCAAAGTCTATTACATTTGATCATCCCACATTGTTTCAAGAAAACCCCAAATGGGATCACAAAATGTCAGACCGGACTGAATCCACCAAACAAAAGTGACATGGTAAAATCTGTGCTTTATGAATATCACTTTGACAGCTCGGTGGAGGACAGATTGCAGAGAGGAGAGACTTGAGGCTGAGAAATCCTTTAGGAGGCCAAAGGTGGTAGCTGTGAGCTTGGAGAGAGGAGGACCATTGAGTCCAATAAGGAGACAGAACCAACAAAATTTGGCAATTGATTGGCTATGTGCATTGAGGGAGACTGCATCAAAGATGAATGACACAGACATTTTGAAGACCTCGGTGGCTGGAGGGATGATGGGGCTGCCACTGCCTCCAAAGAGCCAGGCACCTCCCACACGAGGTGATCTTCAGGGATGAACACAGAATCGCCCTAATCACACCTGTTCAGTCACTGTGTGCGAACAACAGCTGCTCCCAGAAGAGCCAGTTGTACAAATTTCAATACGAACATTTACCTATCAGAAACCAGCAAGCATTACCAAACTCTCTGGGTAATTGTCTATTTTTTGAAAGTGATGGAGAAAATATTAATAATGTAGAGTAAACTTAAAAGTATGTTATGTGCACTTTTGGGGTAACGGGCTAGTTAAAATTAAATATCAGCAACCCCTGAGCTTCTGTAGCAGAGGGAGCAGTGGAGTGGGGGGTGGGGATCAGAGAAGGTGGGGGAGTGCTGCAAGGCCCAAGGGCAGGAGATTTCCTTTTACGGTGCATGTAGGGAGCTCCCTGTCTTCTCTCCCTCCAGGTGATTGATCATACAGCCTTTATCATCAGGAGACACTGATCTCCCTCTAAGGCTGCCTTAACCAAATGTAGGTCTTCAAAGGAGAAGACTTTGTCAGTATTCCCAAGGCCCAACATAGTGCCAAGCACAAAGGAGGTGTTTAATGTTTCATAAAATGAAACCTTTGCACCCAAGGTGTGAGAATCATTGGGAACAAATGGTAATAAGGGGAAAACATGCCAAGGAACTGTACTGCTTACTTAATTACTTTAGTCATCATCCTATAATTATTCCATGCATTGTACCTGCACAAAAACTTTTGGAACACTGTATATATACACAGATATACATAAAAAATATAAATGTAGGGAACAGCTAGGTAGCTCAGTGGATAGAGAGCCAGGCCCAGAGATGAAAGGTCCTGGATTCAAATCTGGCATCAGACACTTCCTAGCTGTGTGACTCGGGGCAAGTCACTTAATGCCATTGCCTAGCCCTCAGTGCTCTTCTGCCTTAGAACCAATACATAGTATTCAATCTAAAACAAAAGGTAAAAGTTAATTTTTAATTTAAAAAATATATGTATATATGCACACACAATGTACACACATATGTGTATAGATAGACAGCTAGATAAACAGATGACATATAGACAGACAGACAGATACTTGATAGATAGAGATACATAAATGTACAGATAGATGATTGATAGACAGACAGACAGATAGAAAGATAGATGGATAGATGGGTGACAGATAGATAGATGATAGACTTACTTTCCATTTATACTACCTATCTTGTATTTATCCACAATTATTTGCAGGTTGTCTCCTCTATTAGAATGTGAATTCCTAACCCAAAGATCCCAGCTTTTGGGACAAGAACTCACTATTTGACAAAACCTGCTGGGAAAATTGGAAAACAGTATCGGGAAAATTAGGTTTAGATCAACATCTTACACCCTATACCAAGATAAATTCAAATTGGATAAATGACTTAAATGTAAAGAGTGAAATAATAAATAAATTAGGTGAATATAGAATAATATACCTGTCAGATCTGTGGGAAAGGAATTTAACACCAAGCAAGAGATAGAGAACATTACAAAATGTAAAATGAATGACTTTGATT
The DNA here is from genome assembly GCF_016433145.1 of Gracilinanus agilis. Lineage (NCBI taxonomy): Eukaryota > Metazoa > Chordata > Mammalia > Didelphimorphia > Didelphidae > Gracilinanus > Gracilinanus agilis. Next base: position 28,522,452 of record NC_058135.1, read on the forward strand.
ATATCAAATTAAAAAGGTTTTGTACAAATAGAACCAATGCAACCAAAATTAGAAGGAAAGCAACAAACTGGGAAATTTGTTATAACAAAACTCTCTGACAAGGGTTTAATTTTCCAAATTAAGGAACTAAGTCAAATTTACAAAAAAATCAATCTATTCCCCAATTGACAAATGGTCAAGGGACATGAATAGGCAGTTTTCACCTGAAGAAATCAAAACTATCAATAAGTACATGAAAAAGTGTTCTAAATCCTTCTTCATTAAAGAAATGCAAATTAAAACAACACTGGGGTACCACCTCACACCTAGCAGACTGGCCAATATGGCAGCAAAAGAAAATGATGAATGTTGGAGGGGTTGTAGCAAAATTGGACTGCTGGTGGAGTTGTGTATTGGTCCAACTATTCTGGAGTGCAATTTGGAATTATGCCCAAAGGGCTTTAAAAGAATCCTTTGAGGGGCATCTGGGTAGCTCAGAGGATTGAGAGTCAGGCCTAGAGATGGGAGGTCCTAGGTTCAAATCTGGCCTCAGACACTTCCCAGCTGTGTGACCCTGGGCAAGTCACTTGACCCCCATTGCCCACCCTTATCACTCTTACACCTAGGAACCAATACACAGAAGTTAAGAGTTAAAAAAAAATCCTTTGATCCAGTCATACCACTGCTGGGTTTGTACCCCAAAGAGATAAAGAAAAATACCCATACAAAAGTATTTGTAGCTGTGCTCTTTGTGGTGGCAAAAAATTGGAAAATGAGGGAATGTCCCTCAATTGGGGAATGGCTAAACAAATTGTGGTATATGATGGTGAGGGAATACTACTGTGCTATAAGGAATGATGATCTGGGGGATTTCTATATGAACTGGAAGAACTTTAATGAACTGATGCAGTGTGAAATGAGCAGAACCGGGAGAACACTCTATGCAGAAAGTAAACATTGTGGAACAATCCAATGTAATAGACTTTTCTACTAACAGCAATGCAATGACCCAGGATAATTCAGAGGAACTTATGAGAAAGAACGCTATTCACATCCAGAGAAAAACCTGTGGGAGCAGGTTTGATAGGGATATGATTGGGGTTTCCATGTTAAAAGGTCACTCTGTTGCAAATAGGAATAACATGGAAATAGGTTTTGAATAATGATGCATGTATAGCCAATAGAACTGCTTGTCAGCTCCGGGAGTGGGGAGGGAAGAGGGGTGGGAAGAATCATGAATCATGTAACCATGGGAAAATAGTCTAAATAAAATTTAAAAAAGAAAGAAAGAAAGAAAGGAAGAAAGAAAGGAAGGAAGGAAGGAAGGAAGGAAGGAAGAAAGAAAGAAAGAAAG
>NC_058135.1:28524133-28582454 GCF_016433145.1 Gracilinanus agilis
AAGAAAGAAAGGAAGGAAGGAAGGAAGGAAGGAAGGAAGGAAGGAAGGAAGGAAGGAAGGAAGGAAGGAAGGAAGGAAGGAAGGAAGTGAATTCCTTGAGAACTGAGACTGGTTTCTGCCTTTTCTTTATAACTCGTCAGCACAATGCCTGGCCCACCACGAATTAGCTCTTAGTATTAAGATACTTGTTGGCTGACTAATTGACTGGAGGAAGCATGATACCAATAGCTCTGGATTTGGAGTCTGAGAACTGGGTTCACATCCTAGCTCCTCTGTTTACCTTACTTCTCAGCCCCCTAAGGTCCCTCTCCTCTCTAAATCCTATGCTCCCATGATCTTATTCCTGGACAACAAGGTGAATCCATCCCCAGGGACTAGAGTCCGGAGATGTCTTGGAATCTGTGGTTGGAACTTTACTTGCCACAACCTCTGACTTGCGACAGGGGTGGTTGATATCTGGAATGCTCTCACTAAGCCCTGGCTTGCTCCCAGGTGATTTAAGTCTAGTGCATGCCCCCTTCCTCTGCCTGCCTCCTGTTGGGCGGAGCTCCTCATCGGGCTCCTACTTAGAGGTCCCCAGGTCCCCAGAGGTGTCCAGAGTGGTGGAGTCTGAGCCATGAGACTGCGGGATGTTGCTGCTGCGGGCAGGGGGAGGAGGACGCTGGGGCTGCTGTTACTGCTGCTGCTGCTGTTGCAGCGACCGTCTAGCACAGTCTTCCCCTTTAGGATCAGGCCAACACAGGGCCCAGACATGATTCCGCCGCTGGTGACGGTGAACCTAGACGAAGCCCCAGAGCAGCGCTGGCTGCCGTCGCTCCAGCGCTTCGACCAAGATGCCATGAGGACGATTTTACGGAATGTGATCCAGTGAGGCAGGCCTGCGGGTGGACCGGCGGGAAAGGGTTCGGGGATGTCAGGCAGAGGGGCTTATCTGTTGCCCTGGCTGGAAGTCTCCGAAGCCCCGGGAATTAAAGACGGTCGCTTCTGGAATTTTATTCTAGAATACAAATTCTTGAATGCATTGTGGGAGAGGGGCAGGGTGGTAGAGTGGGTAGTTTAGAAGGCAGGAAGAGCTAGGGTAAATCCCGTCCTGTGCCACCTTGGCGGACGGGGATAAGTAAGTCCCTTAATCCCTAGGGGCTCCGGGAAACTCTCTCCAACTCTCACTTTCACAGGGCATAACAATCTGCTTCTGTAGAGAACGTTTTCCTAGTGCTCTCAGCAGCTCTGTAAGACAGGGGTTCTCAGCCTTTTTTTGTTTCCTGGATCCTTTTGGCAGAGTCAAGCCTGGGAACTCCTCAAAATAAAAGTTTTTAATGCCTTTAAAATAAAATATGTGGGAATCAAAAGGAAGTCAATTATATTGAAAGATGGCTAGGAAGTTCCCATTCAACTTCATAAATACCCTGTAATCTATTTGTATACCTTGAAACTGGGCTTAAGAACTGCTGTTCCAAGGCTATTCCCCATTTCCTATTCTTTGGGGAAGTAGGGTGGTGAGGCTAAGAAAGGGAAGAGAAAGAAAAATCCAGGGTTTCTGCTTTTTTCCATTCAAACTGTGCTGGCTCTTCAAGTTACTGATTTAGAGAACTGTTAGATTATGGGTAGATGGTACCTGGTAGAGGAATTGTGGGTCTGGGAGTGGGGAGTTGGGGAGTTGGGGGTAGGGAGGAGCAGAGACAAGGTTTTTGGCTCTTTTCCTTTTCCTGTGCCATCTACCACCTTGTTAAGTGAGGGGGAGTCTGGTTTTTCTTTTCCCTTAGGGGCACAGACACTGCCTGGGATTGGATAAAATTTGACTTTTGCTGCCTGCCTAAGGAAAGAAACTTTTTCCCCCCCACAGGAGGAGTATGAAGAAGACTTAAATCTGAGGTTGAGTGTTTTATGCATAGATGTATAAAATGTGGGGTTTTTTTGCCCATTGACAATTTTCTGTTTCAGTGTTATCTTTGTCAGGTTTAATAAGTCTTGTTTCTTTCTCATTTTCACTTTTTCTTCCTGCATCCTTCTCTCATTGTTTCAATTTGCCCTCCTTACCCAGAGAAAAATGAACAAATGTTTTGACTTTCTATTTTCTTTCCTAGGAACCGTATCCCAGAATGGTTTAATGTTTTTATGAAGGAGTTTGTTGATCATTTGCAGGGATCTGTACTTGAACCCTTTGTCCGTGAGATTAGGGGAATATGCAATGCACTAAATTTGAGTTTTTTAGATGGCATGCTCATCAATATGATCTATGAATCAAGTGTGTGAGTATATGTTATTATTCTAGTGTTGATTAATATAGAGGCTTTTTTTTTTCTTTCTGGGATCACCCTCTGATAAAGAAATATGTTTTCAATTTGGATCAGAGAGAGAAAACTGAAATGACTGATATTGAGAGATTTAGAATGGTTCCTCCTGGCTTGTCATTTCAGAAGCAAACACACGCATATGTATATTTATCTCTCATCTACCTTTCACTTGATTTATATTGTCTGCCATTCTCAAACAAGCATTATTCTCTTTTCTCTAGCCTTTATGGTGGGCTGCTTGAAATATTTTCCCCTTCTCTCTAACAATCTACTCACTTCCGGTTCAACTTCAAAATTATGCCTCAGAGGGGGCAGCTGGGTGGTTCAGAGAATTTAGAGCCAGGCCTAGAGACAGGAGGTCCTAGGTTCAAATCTGGCCCCAGACACTTCCTAGTTGTGTGACCTTGGGCAAGTCACTTAACCCCCATTGCCTAGCCCTTACCATTCTTCTACCTTGGAATCAATACATAGTATTGATTCTAAGACAGAAGGTAAGGGCTTAAAAAAAATTGTGCCTCAGATCTATTCCTCCAAGAAATCTCTCTTAACTAAGCCCTCCAGAGCCTAGTCACTTTGATTGTATTCATATCTCCCAGCAACTAACTGTGCTAGATTCCTATCCTTAGTTATGCAGAGCCCTACATTATTTTCTAGGGCAGTGATGGTGAATCTTTTAGAGACTGTGTGCCATGCCCTACTCCTAGACTCCTAGACCATGCCCCCCAAATGCTAGGTGTGCCCCCGCACCACCTTCTTACCCCACAGAGGGGAGGGAGAAAGTGCTCCCATTGGGCTGCTGGGCAGAGGGATGGGTGATTTGAAAAAATGTCAGGCACAGTGGAGAGGGGGAGGGGAGCAGCTCCTCCAGAATCCCTCTGCCTTTCTAGTAATGAACTCAAGGTGGGGGGAGGTGTGTTCCCACAGAGAGGGCTTTGCATGCTATCTTTGGCACCTGTGCTATAGGTTCACCATCACTGTCCCAGGGGGCTCATCCTTGTATGTTTTTTGTACTCTTGGTTCTATCTTCCCCATTTGATGGTGAGTCCTTTTGAAGATAGAAATAGAGTGCTGATTTATATTATGCCTTTTTACTAATTTTGAAAAATATGTTTACTAATTTATGGTGAATGAGAACAAACCAACCAAGATATTGGCATTCATTATAATTGTTTCCTCTGCCTGTAATACTCAATGTCCAAGACCAACTATAATAATTCACATAAACAACATCCTCATAGACAAAATTAAAGCAATTTCATGATGTCAATAAATTTATTCTGTCCTTAATTACTTGATTCAGGCAATTGGCTCTACTTTATAGACTTAATTGCCTCCCTTAAATTTGTGCCTTCTCTGTATTTACATAGCCAACTCCCTAGTTCAGGTCCTCATCACCTCTCACCAGGACTATTGGTCATCACCTCTAACTGGGACTACTGCTCATCACTTCCTAATTGGTCTCCCTTTCTCAAAACCACATAGCTGCCAAAATCATTTTCTGAAAGCAGAGATATAACTGCCCATTAAATTTCAGTGGCTCCCTTTTACCTCTAGGATCAAATACAAATTCATCTGTTTAAAAATGGGTGAAATTTAAATTTAAAAGTCCCGTGCAACCTAGCTCCTCAATATTACTTCATTTCACATGCTCTTTCACCAATCGAACTGACCATTCTGCTGTTCCTCAAACACAATACTCCATCTCTAAATTTTGTACAAGCTGTCCCTCAACCCTAGCATACACACCCTCATCACTTCTGTCTTTTAAACATCCTTCATTTCCTTCAAAGTTCAGTTCAAATGTAACCTCCTTTGGGAGGTTTTCCTGATTCTCCTTAGCTGCTGCTAGTGCCTCATTTCAATGATCCTATATTAATTTCTTATTTATTTTGTGTGTACCCACAAACAAACATATATGTACTCACATTTAGAGTGTATCTCTATTCTATACACTTTTGTACATATATAAAATGAGATCACATACACTCAGAGATGTGTATATATGAGAGAGAGGTATCTGATTGAAGGAAAAGACTCATCTTTGTCTTCTCAGGGCCTACTACATTTTAATCATTTAATAAATGATGTCAATTGATTAATTTTTTAGTATGCATTTAGTATCATGTATTCAATATAATTAATGTAAAACTGGAAGAGTTTTTTGAGATCATCCTGCCAAGCACTTTCATTTTACAGATGAGAAAACTGAGGCCCAAAGAAATGAATTGACTTACTTAGGGTCAGAGTGACAGAGCAAAGATTGATCTAGATTGATTCAGATTATCTGAATTCAAATCCAGTGTGTCCTTTCTCCTGGCTCATGCTGCCTTCTCAAAACCCTTATAGTCCCTTATAGCTAAATATTATTAGTATCGACAATAATATAGCTAATACATATGAAGTGCTTTGTTTATATTATTTAATTTTATTTTGATTCTTCAAAAACTTCTACAAATAGTTGCTAGTTATCTCTTTTTTATATGTGGGGAAACCAAGGCTATGAAATTCAGTGATTTTCCTGTGGGAAATGAAGGGATTTGAACTCAGCTCATTCTGACCTCCATGTTCAAATCTCTTCCTCTTGAAGCTCATATTAACTTATATTAGTGAGGAAAAGTGCCAAGGCAGAGTAGCAGTTAGCAGTGATGATTACAATTTATTTAAAATTTTTTAACTGCTGTCAATTTAGGTGGTGGGATGTGTACTATACCATCCATTTTAACTTTTAAGAAGTAAAAAAATGCTCCCATTTTGAGAATATTTTAAAATTAATTTGCCTGTTTTGCTTTTTTCTTTTTATTTGCTACATCTTCTCAACTCTGCCCACATTCTTCAGGTTATGTACTTCTATTTTGGTTCAAGATGCCAATGGCCATATTTACCATGGCCGGAACTTGGATTTTGTTTCTGGAGAAGGCTTGCGAAATATTACAGTTGATGTCCAGTTTACAAAAAATGGGCAGGTAAGGTAGAGAGGTCTGGCATGAGTTGAGGTTGGTTTCAATGAGAGTGTTAACCAGGAATACAGCCAACAGCTCCTTCTGAGGTTAAGGAACCAGATGATAATGTGAGGAGAAATTATTCAAAGGGCTGTGGTGTGGGAGAGGGATGAGATGTGCTGTCTTTGGCAATGAATAGACACTAGAAAGAGGAAATTTTAGTCTCGATGTCAAGAAAATATTTCTGAGAATTAGAATTTCACATAAGGGTAATGAGCCTGAGTCTGCATAAAACTTAGGATAATGATGCCAAACCTTTTAGAGATGGAGTGCCCAAACTGCAACCCTCACACCACATATGAGCCCCTCCCCAACTCCCACCTCCATCTGACCCCAGACAGGAGAGGGAGAAAGCACTCCCATTGGGCTGCTGGGCAAAGGGGTGGGTGATGTGAAAAATGTCCTCAGGTATGGTGGAGAGGGGGAGGGAAGCAGTTCCCTTTGGCATGCATGCCATAGGTTCACCACCACAGACTTAGGAGATGCCGAGCTTCCCAAAGTTCTTCAAACAAAGGTATGATGACCACTGACCAAGTATGCTGTAGAGGATTTAGGTGGGGGGGGGTGTGAGGGGATAGAGGAGGACATATCAATTATTCCAATAGCTTTCTACCAGCCTCCATTGTCTGCCTTCCTTACCAAATACTATGCCACTGGGTCCAGAAACTTAACTCTTTCATGAGAGGCAGTGTGGTAAAGTTGGTACAGTTGACCTTGGGCTCAGGAAGATCTGTATTCAAATCTTCCTCCTACACACTTTCTAACTGTGTGATTCTGGGGAAACCACTTCTCTTTGTGACTCAGTTTCTTCATCTATAAAATAATGTTGGACTAATGGCCTCAGCTATCTTAAAAACAAGTGGAAAGTTTTATAACTGATTTGTCTTTCAGGAACAATTTTAGAGTATTTTTTAAAATTCCCATTGAGTGAAAAGAAATGCATATGCTTTAGGTAATTGTATCTAAGAAGAGTTAGAGACTAACAGCTTGCCTCCTGATTGCAGATCGCCTACACAGGAACAACCTTTCTTGGCTATGTGGGTATATGGACTGGACAACGTCCATACAAGTTTACAATTACTGGCAATCAACGACGTAAGTAAACTAAGCGTGCACAAAAAATTAATAACATTATTTTATTCAAATTCCTTAGGACTATTGCTCTACTTCTAATGTCACATGAATATATTTTCTTAAAGTCACAATTATGATTTGATTCAATTTTTTCACTAAACCTTGAGTGCTATTCTTGATATTATTTTAGAGGTGAGAGGATTAAGGGGTAGTGAAATGCAGGAAGAGAGAGAGCGCAAGCTATTCTTGTCTTTAATTTGTCTACAGAATTGATGTAATGTTGGCAGAAAATGGCTTAAGATTTTCCATGAGGGTCATTTCTTTATTTCTTTCATGTTTCTTTGAGTGGTCTCTAAGATATTCTGTGAGTTAGCATACATCAAAAATATAGTTGGTCAGTAATCTGCTTTTGTCATTTATTTTATTTATTTTTCCTTTTCCTTCAGTTAATCTAACATTCCCATTCCCACTAGACCTTCTTTCTCTCTCTTTTTTAAAAATATTTTTCCATGGTTACATGATTTTTCCCACCCATCTTCCCTCCCCCCTCCCAGAGCTGACAAGCAGTTCCACTGGGTTATACATGTATCATTGTTCAAAACCCATTTCCATGTTATTCATATTTGCAGTAGAGCAATTCTTTAAAACCCCAATCATATCCCTATTGAACTATGTGATCGATTATATGTTTTTCTTCTACATTTCTGTTCCCATAGTTCTTACTCTGGATGTGGATAGCATTCTTTTTCATAAGTTCCTCTGGATTGTCCTGGGTCACTGCATTGCCACTAGTAGAAAAGTCTATTACATTTGATTGTACCACAGTGTATCAGTCTCTGTGTATAATGTTCTTCTGGTTCTGCTCCTTTCACTCTGTATCAATTCCTGGGGGTCTTTCCAGTTCACATGGAATTCTTCCATTTCTTTATTCCTTTCAGCACAATAGTATTCCATCACCATCAGATACCATAGATCTTCTCTTGATGAGCAAATTAAGAGAAAAGAAAGCCCTTGATATATAATTATATAGTTTTACATTGGTCAAGTATGTCTCTTATTACAATTTAATATTTATTGCATCTTTTATGGAAAGCGAATGGCATATTTATTCTTCATTCTGTTGGATTCATGGTTAATCATTGCATCAAATGGAATTCTAAAGTCTTTCACGGTTGTTTTTCTCCAAAATGTCATTATATAAATTATTTTCCTAATTCTGCTCATTTGGTTCTGCATCAATTCAAAGAGGTCTTCCCAGATCCCTCTGAAACAGTCCATTTTGTCATTTCTTATGACAATAATATTCCACTATTCATATACCACAATTTGTTTAGACACCCCCCCCAATAAGAGGATACCACCTTGGTTTCCACTTTTTGGCTATTGATATTTTTGTATATATTTCCTCTTTGTTTTGTAGTATAGGCCTAGGAGGGACATAGCTGGGTCAGTCTAAGGACCCAGTTTAAAAAGTATCTGAGCTCAAATTTGAACCCAAGTCCTTCCGACTCCAGGCCTGGCACTCTATCCACTGAGCCACCTAAATGCCCTACATGGCAGGCTCTTAATAAAAGCTTGTTTGGGGGGACAGCTATTGTCCTAGGTTCAAATCTGACCTCAGACACTTCCTAGCTGTGTGACTCTGGGCAAGTCACCTAACCCCATTGCCTAGTCTTTACTGTTCTTCTGCCTTGGAACCAATTCACAGTATTGATTCTATGGAAGGTAAGGCTTTAAAAAAAATAAAAAATAAAAGCTTGTTTGATCAAAGTGGGATGATATAGTATAACAAGTTATGAACACATGACCAGAGACTTGTGTCCAGGTTTTAGCACTGTCACCAGTTATGGGATCTTGTATAATTCATTTCAGCTCTCTTAGAATCTTTTTTTTTTCCCATCAGTAACATGGAGATGATAATGTTGGCATTACCTACCTCATAGGCTTGTGGGGATTTAGTGATGTAATCTATGTAAAATGTTTAGTATAGCACTACTTAATTCTGCAAACATTTATAAATACCTCCTTTGCTAGGTGATAAGGAATCAAAGCAAATTCAACCAATCCTGTGTTTACGTTATATTGGGAAGGGGAGGAGATGTAAAAGGAAATGCAACATTTTCAGCATATTAATACATACAATTTTTTTTCTGGGGGGAGAGTACAGTCAAGGGTAGTTTGTTAATAATAGAACAAAGCTTCCAGTGGGCACAAAAAGTAGGGAGAAGTGGGACTTCAGACATGGAATTAAGGAAGCAGGGAATATCACCAGGGGCTCAGAGACTCTACAGCTCAGAAGCACAATGATTCTGTGTGGAACCACAGGACAGCAAAGCATTTATACCTTTCAGAGCAGCAAAGATAAGTTGTTCAGGGAGGACTAGAACCTTTAATGTGAGGGCCAGCACTCTGTGTGCTATGGTGTCACCGAGCAGCCAAAAAGGACAGCACCTCTGGGAGGATGACTTGATGAGTCCTATTCAGAGCTTTTCATCTACCTTTGGTGTCCATCTCTCACCCAACTGTCACCTGTGGCTCCACAAAGCTGCAGCACATGCAACAATAAAATCATCTTAACAGAAGTTAAATCAGGTTGAGGGCGACTGACAGACCTCAAGCTCATCAATGAGTTAGTGGGGTGCCACCCCGAGCATGTGGAGTCTTCCTTTGGCTGAGAACATTCCATGAAGGTGGCAGATGCAGGTGCTGTGGAGTAAGTACTTGAGTAAGTAAGAGCTTGGTCAGACATCAAAGATGCCAAGGTCATCGCCAGTCAATGCTGACTTGTCTTGCCACTGGGCTTTGATGACTCTGGATGAGAGAGAATGAGACTGATGACTTTGTGTGGCTCTGCCTCACTGAAATCCAACTCATTCTGGAGTCTAGACATCACCCCAGGATGTCACGGGTCTGCTTCAAAAACAAAGGTCAAGCAGCAACAAGTAGCAAAGATAGTATCGATTTACTCATCAATCTTTAAGGTTGTATGTATCTATCAAGTATTTATCTGGTCTCTGTTCCCTCCTGATGATCCAGGCAGAGATCAGTGGAATTATGGGGCTGGACATATTTGATTTATTCACCCCAAATATTTGAGCATCTGAAGTATAAATGAGATTGTTTTAAGTGCTAAGGGTATCAACTGATCTAGCATCAAATATCTTGTAACTATGTGCTAAAGATACAAGTTCAAAGATTCAAAAATGAAACAATCCCTGTCCTCAAGAAAGTTTGATTCTACTGAAGAGAAATGTGTCCTATACATAGAAGTACATAGATAAAAGGCAGTTTGAGGAAGGAGAATACATTAAAAAAAAAAGATGATGAAAAGCTTCACATAGAATGGGTTGCCTAAGCAAAGTCTTGTGAGCAATTTATTGTGCTAAGTGCTATGAATGATACAAAGAGAAAGACCCAATTGTGGCCTTCAAGAAATTGACAGGTTGGTAAATGTGGCAAAAATAGATGCACAAATACATCTAATGAGAGAATGGGGCAGCTTGGATAGAGTGCCAGGCCTGGAGGGAGGAGGACCTGGGTTCAAATCGGACCTCAGATACTTCCTACCTGTGTAAATTTAATATAAATTGTTATCCCTCCTTCCCTTCTAAAAGGAAAGTTTTGAAAATCCATTTCACTTTCAACTCTGCCTCTTGACTGGGATAATTAATATGGGAGGACACCTTGGTTCCCTGGCCAAGAGGCTTGCCTCTGGTCCCATATGACTTCTGGCTTCTAGAAGACTCACCTCTGACCTGGACTGGGGTCAGCCAGGGAGACCCAGAAGGAGTGATGTCACCAGGGTTATAACTTAGAGATTAAGGAAGCAGCATATTCTCCTTTATATCGAATGGAGACACAAGGTGACGGGCAAACTCAGATTAGCTAGGCCAAGTGATTATGTGCTTTTCTCTTGCCAACCTGCTTTTACTGTCTAATAAATAGTTATTTTAAAAAGTCTTTAAACCCTTTTATTCCATCTTATACTTCCAGCAATACTCTGTATTGGTTCTCAGGCAGAAGAGTGGTAAGATCTAGGCAATGGGGGTAAAGTAACTTGCCCAGAGTCACATAGCCAGGAAGTGTCTGAGGCCAAATTTGAACCGAGGACCTCCCATATCTAGGGCTGACTGCTCTCAGTAATCATAAATTAGAAATTATAAATGATCAAATATAAAAAATATAAAAATATTATAAATATAAATATAAATATAACATACAATCTCTAGAAGATTTTAATCCTAACATAGCTGTGTGATCCTGGGTAAATCATTTAACTCCAATTGCCCTGCCCTTACTGTTCTTCTGCCTTAGTATCGATTCTAAGTCAGGAGATAAGTGTTAAAAGAAAATAATTATTTTAAATACTTAAGGAGAATATAAAAAGGTACAAGGAAAATAACTTTTATTATAGGGAGCTAAAATGCATATTTCTTACTTTGCAAACTTAATATCTAGTTACAACAGCTAAGACATCATGGCTCTAGCTGTCAAGGAAATGGACCATTTCTGAAGATACATACATTCTTTCATAAAAAAAAGAGAAAATTGTAAATATGGTTGCTCTCAATACACCATATTGTGGAGCAATAGCTTTATATGAGATACCAGGCATTGGATAGGCTTCTCTTGGCCTCACCTCAGAAGTGTTCCAGAGAGAGTGGGGAGAAGAATCCAAGTCAATCAATGAATCCACAGTTAGGTAAGCCACTCACTGAGCAACAGACTAGATTATAGAAATAAGAGTCAAATTGGCTTAGGTCTCTTTTCTCGATTTCAGACCATTTTGGAAGGTGCCTAATATTTGGGTCTTTATATTATTCTCTCCCCCCTTCCATCCCCCCCCCCGCCCCCCAGTCCTTTCCAAGGAGAAGTGAGAAAATACTGAGAAAGCAATTTCCTTGTTCCTATAAAGATGCTATCCCAGGAAAACATAACTAGTTCTTCCCTCTGGACATAATGATACTTGTATGTCCTTTAAAATATGAGTCTGAAGCAAATTCTTAACATCTAAGTTCTCTGATCTAGTCCAACCTACACAAAAGTGTTGCTCTTGTGCCTTATTATGACCTGGAGGGAAATCTGGGTTCTCAAAAGTAGTACCAGTAGAGAGTAAGTCCTGGCTGGTCATACCAAGCTTTGAAAATAGCCATCAATCTATAAACATATATTAAATACTAGGCACAGTGCCAAGCTCTGGGAATAAGAGGCAAAAGTCAGTCCCTATTCACGAGGAACTTACAATCTAATGGGGGAGACTACAGGCAAACAAATGTATACAAAGCAAGCTATAGACAGGAGAAATGGGAAATGATTAACAGAAGGAAAGCACTAGAATTAGGAGGGATTAGGAAAGGTTTCTTATAGAAGGTTGTAGTTTTTTAAACCCTTACCTTCTGTCTTAGAATTGTATTGGCTCCAAGGTAAAAGAGCAGAAAGAGCTAGGCAATTGGGGTTAAGTGACTTACCCAGGGTTACACAGTGAGAAAGTATCTGAAACCAAATTAGAACCCAGGACCTTCCATCTCTAGGTCTGGTTCTCTATCCATTGAGTCACTTAGCTGCCCCTAGAAGATTGTATTTTAAAGTTGGAACTTGGAGAAAGCCAGAGAGGTCAGTAGTTGGAGAGGAAGGAGAGTGTTCCGGACACAGGAGGCAGCCAAAGAAAATGGCCAGAGCTGAGAGATGGAGTGTCTTGTTCATGGAATAGTCAGGAAATCAGAGTTACTAGACTGAAGAATATGTGTTGAGGAGGAAGGTGTCATCATGGCATTCAGTTTCAATGGTTTTGTTGTTCTTGCAGTTTCCCTTGTTATTGTCGTTGCTTGTCTATTGTTTACCTTGTTCTGCTCAGTTTGCTCAGTTTTATTTCATACAAGTCATCCCAGGCCTCTTTTTCTTACACAATAACATTCCATTACATTCGATTTCATTTACTATTATTAATTATGCACCCAAATGGTGAGGGCATCTCGACTGGTCTGCAACTTATGTAAACTGTTGCATTCTCAGGTTCTTGAGAAGATTGAATGTCCTTCTTTAGTATGTACATGCGTGTGTGTATAGCGATGAGAAGCAGCTAGATGGCTCAGTGGGTAGAGGGCTGGGCCTGGAGTCAGGAAGACCTTAATTCATATAGAGTACCAGATATTTACTAGCTGTGTGATCTTGAGCAGGTTTGCTTAATCCATTGAGAAGGAGATGACAAACCATTCCAGTATCTTTGCTAAGAAAATCCCATGGACAGAATGGTCCATAGAGTCACAAAGTGTCAGACAAGACTGAACATCAGTCTGTCAATATCTATACACACACACACATATATATATATGGAGAGAGGTTCAGAGGAGAGAGAGAGAGAGAGAGAGAGAGAGAGAGAGAGAGAGAGAGAGAGAGAGAGAATGCTGTGCTTTGCCATAAGATTCACCCTGATGTCCATACTTCCCACTTTTTGGCCACTTGAAACATGGGCAACAAAGTGAAGAATTCAGTTCAGAGGACCTTAAAAGTAATGTTTTTAACTGCCAGCATAGAATTGTTCACAAAAATTTCATTTATCCATATATTTCTATAGTGTAAAATGTAACCTCCTTGAGGACAAGGACTATTGATATTTTTCTTTGTGTCTCCACCATCTGGCACAGTGTCTGGCAATGGGTTCTTGATAGATACTCCTTGATTATAATATTTTCCTAATTTTTCAGAGAAAGATGAACAGCAGAAAAATGCAACGGAGGATCTTTTCAAAACACATTATCCCTCCGGATGGGTTATCAGGAAAGTAAGTATATTTTCTATTCATATTACTTACTTATTTATTAAATTTTAAAAGTTGTCAACTTAAGAAACACTAAATAAAACGACTTTTCCATATATAGTATATATGTACATATATATGAATGTGTGAAAAAGAGGCTTGTATATGAGCTTGCAAATTTTTAAAAATTTGAATTTTTAAAATTCAAATTTAGCAAATACTCTATTCCCTGCCATATTCTTATATAAATGTGGACAAATTTTGCTTATCCCTTCATTTGAGGACTAAGACGAGGCCTTGCCTTCTCTAAGAATTCCTGAGTTGTGATTCAATCTCCTGGTGTCTCAAGTTTTAGCCTCTGTCCGCTCTTCCTGCACTAGGAATTAGTTCCATCCCTTGCTGGGACCCTGATAGATCCTAACCAAATGTTGTTGATTGTACCAGTCGCAGACCCTCCAAAAGCCTTCCATTTACCCTGATTTAATCTTTGTCCAGAGTCTCCTTTTACACAATCCTGGACCAAATATATCTGTTTCTCACTGATTTTATTTATCAGTACTCCTTCTGGTGATTTTAGAGTTCTACTATAGTGTTTATAGGGCTGGGCTCCACTACACTCTAATCAACCATGATCTTTCCCAATCCCCTGGTCCTGTCTTAGTGAAGGCATGGCATGCCAGAGGGGGCTGCTCCATTCCCCCTTTCCATAGTGCCTGAGGACATTTCACATGCCCTGCCCAGCAGCAAATGTGAGCACTTCCTTCCTTCCACTGTCTGGGGTAATGTGAAGTAGGGGCTCATAGGCAGCATGAAGGTGCAGTTTGGGCACACAATCTCTAAAAGGTTCACCAGCACTGCCCTAGTCTATTCACATTAGCTTTTTCTTCTGAATCGAGAGTTCATAATATGATTTTTGTAAATCATATTCATATTTTATATAACATTTTATATGTATATATTTTTATGTAATATAATTTTATAAAACATACATTTTATAGTACAAGAAAACATCAATTAGCAAGCCTTTAAGCCATATCTTTGGTATTTACAAAATGCCTACAAGTCTTTGGGGTAGTTTTCAAATAGCCCATTGAAGTGGTTAGATTACTATTATCTTAGACCCTTAGATATGGAAGGTATCTTTGTGATAATCTATTCCAAAGTCCTTCTTTTTCAAATAAGGGGACTGAGTCTCTATGAGAGTAGGTAGCATCTTCTTAATGAAGAAACCAGACTCTACATACAAGAGAATTCTTAGCTGTCCTATTCTATTCTGGATGACTCATGCCATATTTGGAGCATTGATTCAGTTGTGGGTGCCATATTTTCAGAGGAAAATGAAGAAATTGGCATAAGTATGGAAGAAGAAAGGAAGATGGCCAATATTCTTGGGCTTTTTCTATACCTTCCATAGATATAGATTTATCCCACTCTAGTGTAAGAGTTTAAATTGAGGTTTTATGCTAAATATGAGAATTTTAAAGTAATATTGTGGTTGCTGATTTAAAAATATTATAGCTTAAGTCAAAATGACTTTTAGCAGCTTTATTTACAAAGAATTGGAAAAAGTAAAAGTGGAAAAATGTAGCTAAAGAGACAGATTTTAACAATTCTACCAGCCCTTCTCTGGTGAAGTGAGGCTCAGCCCCTTAGGGGATTCCCCATGTCCCTTGTCCCCATGTGCATTCAGCCAGAAGACCTAGTGGTGTCTTCAGCCAGAGTTCCACTCACTCAGCAAGCCAACACAGGATCCAGGGAAAAAGTCTCTTCCAAGCCAAGTGAGGGATCACCAGAACCAATCTCTAAATGCCAGGAAGGGAATCAATTTCTGGAACCAATCTCTCCAGAAGCCAGGAAAGGAAAGTCATGCTAGAACATGTTGGCCTCTTTTTATACCCCTTTTTTCCATGTCACTTCCTGTCACTTCCTGTCACTCCTCCTTCTTTATAGAAACCAATGGCGGTCTTTCAATTTGCCTAGCACTGCCCAAGGGGAGTGGGCAGTAGCCTTTGGAGTTGTCACTCTAGTAAGTGACTTGTAAACTCTCATACTTAATGGTAAGTAGGGGTACTTTAAGTTCTTGATTTGATTAACTAAAAATAGGCAAGGGGAGAGTTAATCCGATCTTCATACTAAAAAAATCCACCATGTTACTAAAGTATGACTATACCTAACAGATACATAAGAGGAAATGATTAACACTGCAGAAAGGATCATGGCAAGTTCCCCTACTGTATATAAGATATAATTTGATTGCCCCCCCCATTAGTTTCTAAATTTTCAGAAATACAAATATTCTGAATATGAAAAGCATATGTTAAATGCTTCCTAAGTGACAGGTTCTGTGCTAAGCTGTTGGGGACATAAAGTCAGGCAGATCCACAACCATTCCCTTCAAAAAGATAACATTCAAATAGGGGGAGAAACAACACAAAGATAGTATTCGAAAGCTCTTAGCATAGTGCTTCTCACAAAATAGGCATTTAATAAATACTCATTTCCTTCCTGCCTTTTGCACATCCTGTGCATGGAAGGCTCTCTGTCCTTCCTTCTACTTTATGAAACCTCTAGGCTTCCTTCAAAGCTCAGCTTAGGTGCTACCTACCTACCTACCTCCTACAGAAAATCCATCTTGATTCTCACTTCCTCCCACACCCCATTTTTCTTCTCTCCTCTCCTCACTCTTTCTCTCCCCAGCTTTTCTTTCTTTTCCTTTCCTTATTTGTATCTCCATAATGATTGGCAAATAATCAGCATTTAATGAATGCTGTTTGGCAAATGAATAGACCTTAACATTTAGACTGGAAGGAACCTTAGAGATTATCTAGGTCCAACACCTTCATTTTGCAGTTGAGGAAACAGAAGCCTGGGGATGTTAAATAATTCCCCAGCAGTGATACAGGTAGCTAGAGAAGGTGATGAGAAGAGCATATCAGTCTGATTCATAGAGCATTCCGTTGGCATCCTTTCCAGAAGCAATAGTTCTTTTGATTGGGTTATTATGCCCAGAACGAGACGTAGAAAGTAGAATTGAGAGGAAGAGTGGGGTTGAACATAGCCACAGGCAGATATCAAAATGGCAGATGTACAACTGGTTATGGTTAGGTGAAACACAGCCTGGGGCCAGCTCCGTGTGGGCTGATTTGGACTAACTTGGTATTGTGAGCCAAGATAGTGTGTGTGACTGAATATTCATTTCCATAATACCAGTTGGGACAGTTGCAAACCAGGAAGTTGTGGTACAGACTTCAGGATATTTGGATTAACTTTGCCCTGGGTGGATTGAACTGGGACCCAGCTGTGGGCCCTTTGGGCAAAAGAAATAGGAAAGTAAATTTTAGAATTCTAATTTGAGGAGCTCATGAGACCTCCGGGAACCTACTGACTGCTTTTAACTTTTTTTGTTGTTATTTTATCATCCTGAACTGCTTTTTAATTACCTCTAGCCCTGCTTCTACCTCAAGCAGATATTACTGCTGAGTCTGAAGACAGGAAGACCCGAGTTCAAGTTCATCCTCAAACATTTACTCTCTGTGTGACTCTGGACAAGTCATTTAGCTCTGTTTGCCTTAGCTTCCTCCCCTGGAAAATGGTGACAATAAGCAATAACCCCCTCAGTGTTGTTGTGAATGTCAGTTGAGATAATAGATAAAAAGCATTTATCACAGTTCCTGGCACAAAATAGGTGTGAAATAAATGCTTGTTCCATTCTCTCATCCCTTCCTGAGGGTATTAGAATATGTTTTCAGTAAAAACGATTGTTAGTTTAAACCCTCTGATTTTGAGTAATCCATTGAACCAAAGGCCCAAGAGTATCCTGTATACTCAGCCACTACTCTAAGCAGCCAAGACTTCAGGGTGGTGATTCCAAAGAGAAGTATGTTAACTTCCCCACAGAATGGGCATGGACTCCAGAGGACTGGTATTCAGGGTACTGATCCAAGAGGAATAAAGTGGGACAGAGGCAGGTAAGATAGCCTAGACAAATGGAGAATTCAGTGAAGCAGAAGGATACAACATAATTTTCCCTTTATCACCTGAAGGTTGATGTAATGGGCCCCTGATGGTCCACTAGGCTTGCCTTTATCAGGGCCATTTATTTCTCTTCCAGGCCATCACTGAGGAACAGGCAGCCTTTCCCTACTAATAGTTTTCATTCGTCTCTTTGATTAGACCCTAGAAGAAGCCAAGAACTACAAAGATGCTGTTCACAGACTATCAAGCCAACCCCTTATTACAAATGTTTATTATATTGTTGGAGGCATAAATGCCTGGGAAGGAGTAGTCATCTCAAGGAACAGAACTGACACGGTGGACTCCTGGCATCTAAAGCCCAAGAGACAGTAAGTCAAATCAAGAGCTTCCTTCTTTCTGGTTTTGTTGCCTGACTTGGATTATTATTCATATTTAATCCTGGTAACTATGTGGAGTTTTTCCAATGTGTGTATAAATTTTAAGGGTCCTCACAAACCCTAATAATTATGACAACAGATAATTTGGTAGTAGTCAAAATGACAATAACTGTGCCAGAAAATAATTGATCTATTTTGTTGGTGGGCCAAGTGAGTGAGGTCAACAAGAAAAAGATCCCAGAGGATGTGGGTACCAGGATTCCTCTGATATCAGGCAAGGCAAGCAGCAGTAGCCTCAACTGACACAGTGCCAAGGTGTCCTCCGACAACAAAACAAAACACCAAATGTAGAACATACTGGCTCCGACACTACTGGCTACTGGTTCATTCTCCCTCTACCCCATATCTCACAATCTTTTGACACTATGTACCTCTATTACCTTCTGTGGCCATTCTTGCCAAGGCCAAGCATTCTACTTATCACCTTGATTCCATCTCCAGCATGTTGCTCTCATTACAACCTCCCCTCAATAATCTTCATTCTCTCCCTGCCGTTTTTGATCCTTCACTTTCATATGCTCCATGTATCTAAGCAGTTACCGAATCTTGCTGTTTCTATCTTTATAATATCTTTAATGCATGTCTCTTTCTCTCCTTTTGTACAACTGCCACCCTAATTTAGGCCTTTATCCTCTCTTGCCTGGATTATTGCCAGAACTTTTTCACTGATTTCCCTACCTTAAGGCCTTATCTAGCATTTAAAGCCCTTTTCTCCATTTTTCGTTTTCTTATACACTATTCCCCTCTAAGCACCTATTTGTCTCCTACATCTCCACAAGGCACTTAATGTCTCATCTCTAGGCCTTTTGAATGGTGTCCTCCATGCTTTGAATGTTCTTTCTCTTCCCCTCTGCTTCTTGGAATCCAGAGACTCAGTTCAAGTGTACCTTTCTTCTACATGTAGTTTTTCCTTTTCCCCTCAATTTCTAATGCCCTCCCTCCCAAAACAATCTTGTGTTGCTGGTTATAATGTAGAGAAGGAGGCTAACTATTCCCTTCTGAATGGCTGCCACCCCTGAAAAATGATTATCACTGGACATTTTCAGAGAAAATGGGAAATTCTTTCCTTTCAGAGCCCTTTGGACAGGACCAACTTTCTAAGTTTCTGGCCTTAGCTTCATCCCTACAGATCATCCTGTTTATGCATAGGTCAGAGGAAAAGAGCAACAAGTGGTGGGAACAGCATGATTCAACAACCCCCCTCCACAGCCACCACCTCCAACAGCCATTCTTTTAGCTCCTCAACAAAAAAAGACCAGAACCAAATTTGCCCTATTTTGAGATGTTTCTAAAATAGGAAATCAATATCAATAAGATTCTAATTTAGCTTAAGAGCTCCAGAGGTGGGAAGAAGAGGGAGGGAGAGATTAAAACATAGCCCCATAATTCAGACAGATGATTTGTTCATTTTCTCTCATTCTTTGTCAACCATGGCACCCCTTTTTTATGTATCCTCCTTCGCAAATAATAAAGTATACCACCAGGAGCCACCCTTTATTTAGTCAGATTTAGACAGAAATTTTGAAGTATAACTCCTCAAATTTGGAAGGCTTTGGGCCTAAAATCTCTTTGGAGGAGGAGAATAAAAATATGCTCCACCTCCATCTCAATCCCTCTGGAGGGGGAGGATTTTGAATCATTATCTGCCTCTCATATTGGCTCTCTGGCTTGGCAGAAACTGCTTTTGGGAGTGAACAACACGGCGGAGATTCTACCCTGTGCACTGCTTTCTCTTGTAGTCTGTTGACCAGACTCTCTCAGACTGATTTTAGAATTCTCTCTCCCAAGTGAATCACATAGTGTTTTATCTATCCCAGGCGATTTTCCTAAGCATAAATCTTTCTCTCTGCAAAAATCTGGAAAGTCAAGAGGTTCCATTCTGGCTGATGGCATTTCGTTGCCCATTGTTCAGTTTACATTGTTAGAACCATATTTAGGGTAGATAATCTTCATATACTTACATATGTATTTAACATAAGTTTCTTTGTGGGTGGGAATTGTTTGACTTTTGTCTTTTGTATCCACAACACTTAGCATGATGTATCTGACACATAGCAGGAGTTTAATAAACTTGTGTTGATTAACTCATGAAATTCAAACCCCATTCTCAGGTCTGATCATCTTAACTAGCCATTCCCTTCCCAAATTTCTCTTTTTGTGTTGATGCTCCTGCCTTTAATGGTCTATAAACAAGAACAAAAATGCTGCTCCTGTTCCGAAGATCTTCATTTTCTCACAAGGATTTAAAAAATTTTAGTAATACTTTTGAGATTCCTAGCATTCCTGGATTCCTAGGTCATTCCCGAATTACCAGAATGGACTAGTAGTTATTTGATTGACAAGCTTTGAGAGGGTATTTATCATGTCCTGGATACTTGCAGGAAGAAGAGAAAAGATCTTTGTTGCTGATGCTAAGTGCATAGAAAGTTGCTTCAGTAATCTGTCACAAGGATCACCTGGCACCACCATTTATTTCTGCTTCCATTGACATCCATTAGATGCTCCTCCCTTACTTTGTGGCATCTGATATGGAGGATAAGCTATTTCCTCATCAGAGGATGTTCCTCTCTCCTATTTGAGAAGAGCCTTGAATTTATTACTTTACCCCAAAGACTTACTGGTCTTCCTCTCTTTCTTTGTGTGGGTTTCTACCTCATGACCTTTTGTCAGAGGTCAGGATTCCCTTCAACTTCTTCAGGTCACTTATCATATTTATTTTAACATTAACATCCTTCCATCTTTAGCAGAACATTTAGCAATGTTTGCATTTAGTCGGACAACACACTCATGCTATGAGGAGCTGGCAATTTGAAAGGGGAACTCAAGAGTCCAGGAGACAAATAATGGCAGTCACATGCAAGCCAGACCTCTTAGTTCCTTTATGACAGTTGACTTTGAAGGGGTTTGGAAAATGGGAATACCTTGGTTGGAGAAATCCAGTGACTTTATCCAAGTACTAAAAGACTCAGATGTCAATTGATGGCTGATCTTGATATCAAGTGAAGGAGAAAACTGATGGTTAGAGCTGGAGGGAGCTGAGCCTTACTGAAGAGCTGGCATTCATCCATAGAGTCTGCATACCTGAGGGAGTGCATCTGCTGGGGAATAAATTGCCTATTTTGCTCTTGGCTAGTAGCCACCAAGAACCAAGCTTTTCTGGTTTTTGCCACTCCTCAAGCTTAGGAGGGTGGAGCTAGATGGGAGGCTGAGGGTCAGGGACTGGGGAAGATGGGATGTGTGCTTGCATATGAATGGCACGCCTTCTTTTGCCACTTTGATTAAATGATTTGTAAAAGTAATAAATACTCATAATAAGGCATGTGAGTGGCATTGTATGAAAGGACAAAAGACTAGTGGCAAGTGGATGAGGCCTAGAGCTAAATAACTGGGCTTGTGGAGAACACAGACATACTCCTAGACCTAGAAGTAAGAGGCTAGCCACTAACCTCTCAAGGAGCCAAGAAGGGAAGGAAGGAGGTAGAGAAGGAAGGAAATATGCATTTATTAAGCACCTACTATGTGCTAAGCACCTTACAAATATTTCATTTAATCCTCACAACCATGGAAGGTAGGAGTTATTATTTGCCCCATTTTATGGTTGAAGAAACTGATGTAGAAAAAAGGTAAGTGATTTGCCCAAAGTTATACAGTTAAGTAAATGTCCAAGACTAAATTTGAATTCAGGTCTTCCTGACTTCTACCTCATCACTCTAGCTACTGTACCACCCAAGTAAAGGATAATTGGACAGAAAAGGAAACTGCAGGTTGGCCTGTTTGATATAATATTCTGCTGTTGGAAGATTACGTTTTATAAAAATGGAATACAATTTGCCCTCATGAACTAGAGAATAAAGAGGCACTTCTTGAGTAAAGACTCCTAGGAGAGAAACCAGCCTTTGTCATGTGTATAGATTAGTTACTTCAATTTGGTTCAACAGACATTTATTAGAGCACCTACCGTGTGCAAGTATTTGTGATAAGTTCTGAGGATACAAAGAAAAAGAAAAAGAAATCTTCAAAGACCTCAAAGAGGTCCTATTTCCCTGGGGGGGGGGGGGGCGGGAGCTTGGGAGGAAAGCTTAGGAATGTAATATGTATTCAGAGAAGCAAATACAAGGTAATTTTAGAAGAGAAAAGCTATTATTAATTTTGGGGGTCATGAAAGGTAAACCCTCAAAGCTGGCTAGGGATATTTGGGAACAACAGCAGTGAGGAGATGCATCTCAGGCAAGGGACACAGTCTATGCAAAGATATAAAGGTAAGAGATGGAATTTTGACAATGGAAATTGAATAGGGAACTGACAGGTATGTTACCCTGGTTATTTGCATGACATATGGAAGGAGAGAAGGATGATGGTACCACTTGGCCCATCATCTTTTTTTCTTGAGATACTAGACTTTTTATCCTTCCAAATGAAATTTGTTATTAGTGGCTTCAGATTGCTTGGTAGAACTGAGCAAAATCATGTCTTAAAATTGATTTAGATAATATTATTTTTATCTTATCTTTATGGCTCAATCATGAAAATAAACATTGAATATATTTCTGATTATTTCTTTTCCTTTATTTCTGCCAAGAGTATTTTAAAGTTGTATTTCTGTAAGTCTTGAGTGTGTCTTCATAGCGCTTTTTTACTAATTTTTTTGATTTTGAATGAAATTTATTTTTTATTTCCTCCTAGTTTTTTTTAGTACTGTATAACAATTCTGATAAGCATCCACAATAACTCAGTTGTTGTTGTTGTTGTTGTTTTAAAATTTCTTTCATTGTAGGTGGTTCCTTGTGCAGATAAATTGTGACCACTGGGTGAAATGCTCTCGAACAACTGAGTTCCGGAAGTATGCTTCTATAGTTGTTTTTTTTTTAATTGAATTGCTTTTGTATGGTTAAAACAATGTCCTCTTCTCTCAGAACTCCGAGTTAGTTATAGTGTCAGGGAAGAGAATCCTCCAGGGTAATATATCTATTTTCCTTTAATAATGATTTAATGAAGTAAAAATGACTTAGAATATCTCCCTGAGACCCTCAGGAGTGTTATCTTGGTGGAAGTAATAAATGTTCATCCTTCTGGGTTTGCTGTCAGCAGCGGTAAAGGAATTTATCAGCAGAACCACTTGGAAGTTAGATAATACTTTGTGCAAACCAAACAGCTCTTGTGTCCCTTTTGGACTTTATGTTACTAGATCCATGCTGGTGAACCTATGGCACATGTGCTGGAGGGGGCTGCTCCCCCCACCTCTCCACTAGCACCTGAGGATATTTCTCACTTCAGCCCCCCCTCTTCCCAGCAGCCCAGTGGAAGTGTTTCCTCCTTCCCCTGTCGGGGGATGAGGCAGGGGGCTCCAATGCAGTGTGAGGGTTGTAGTTTGGGCATTTAGTTTTCTAAAAGGTTCACTATCACCATGCTAGACCACTGGGGGGAGGACCCTGTATTTCTCCATCATTTTTTAAAATCCTTACATTCTTTCTTAGAATCAATACAGTGTATTGGCTCCAAGGCAGAAGAGTGGTAAGGGTTAGGCAATGGGGGTTAAGTGACTTGCCCAGGGTCACATAGGTAGGAAGTGTATGAGGTCAGATTTGAACCCAGGACCTCCTGTCTCTGGATCTGACTGTAAATCCACTGAGCCATCCAACTGCCCCCTCTAGCATTATTTTTCACTCATGATACTAGACCTATTTAGGACTCAATGTCTCTTCCAGGGAATGGGAAAGAATTAACTGGTATACCAGTTGTGACTTAGAAATTTGGGATGGTATCTCAGGGATTTTGAAAATGACACATAATTTCCATTGGTTTTCCACAGAATACCTGCCTCAAAGACTTTTAATAAAATTGGACCAGAAAATATCAATCTGGATAAACTTTATGAGGTAACTTCTTTTCCATTTAAGCACTTAACTTTTGTACAAATTATTTGGTATGTTTATAACAAAATTGAAATTAATGACAAGAATTTAAAAGTAGAACTAGCAGACCAAATGTGATTACCAGAGAGAGTCAGATGGAACTTTTAGTGTGAAATTTTTCTGTGATTAAAAAAATTCTGAGTTTTCTTCTTAAAAAAGTTGGCTGACATTTTCTGAGTTTGATTTTGTATCTTCAGTCATAAAAAAACCTATATTTGATTCCTTTCTTTTTCCATTATTAGACATTTCTCTAAATCTTGTCTTTTGCCCACCAGTGTTTTAAAACTGCTTTTAATCATTCAAGTAACAGGATTTCTTAAAATTTTTAATACAGATTTTGAGCATATGTCCAATTCTGAGTGAGTAAGTACCATATAATGGAATTATGTTTTGCATGACTACACGTGTATAATCTATATCTAATTGTTTGCAAGGGAGAGGGGAGGGAGAGAATTTGGAACTGAAAATTATTTTTAAAATTAAAACTTGTTTTTAAGTGTAATTGAAAAGAGTAAAATAATTTTTTAAAGTAAGTGAGTATCATATAAGTTTCTTCATCTCCAAGTAGGGAACGTACTCATCTTTTCCTTGGTGGAAGGGGGACCAGAAATCTGTAGAAAAACAAAACAAAGCAAAACAAAATTGAGTTTGATATCTGTGGACATGACTTGTATTTCAACAATTCAACAAGAATATATTAGGGGCAGCTAGGCAGTTCAGTGAATTGAGAGCTAGGCCTGGAGACAAGAGGTCCTGGGTTCAAATCTGACCTTGGACACTTCTTAACTGTGTGATCCTAGGCAAGTCATTTAACAACAATTGCCTAGCCCTTATCACTCTTCTGCCTTGGAAATGATAATTAGTATCCATTTTAAGATAGAAGGTGAAGGTTTAAAAAAAAGAAGAATGTATTGAGCATCTTCTTTGAGAAATGAGACATAATAGATAGAGAGCCAAGCTTCAGAGTCATAAAGACTTTGGTTCAAATACTATCTTTGACACATATTGGCTGTTTGATCCTGGGCAAATCACTTAAGCTCTTCAGATTCTAAGCAACTCTCTAAGGTGATGCTGACCTGCATCAATAGAGGAAGTTTCCTCATTTTGGAATTCCTTATACCAATCAAATCAAAGTTCAATTTTTAAAAATGAGTGGGATAGTAAGTGGCACAATGGATAGAAAGAACTCCAGGCCTGGAGTTGGGAGGACCTAGGTTCAAATCTGAGCTCAGACACTTCCTAACTCTATGACTATATAAATATAAAATATACAAATATATATACAAATATAACCCCATTTGCCTAGCCAGTGCCACTCTTGTGTCTTACAATTGATACTAAGACAGAAGGTAAGAGTTTGAAGAAAAAATAGACAAGGCATTGAGAGAAATTCTCAAGGTACAAAGATAAATCTGAAACACGTCTTACCCTCAGAAAACTTTCATTGTCCTGGAAGAGAGAACCGCTACACAGATAAGTAACATAAAGGAGGTACAGAGAAAATCCAAAATAATTTCAGCGATGGGAAATTTAAGACTAGGGATAGAAGAGGAAAGAACAGGGGCTGAGATTACAGCTCCTGTGTGTGGCAGTCCCTGATCTAGGTCTTAAAGGAAACTTGTAATTCTAGCAGATGGAGAGGAAAAGGAAAATAATTCTAGGCATAGGGGATATCAGGGAAGCAGAGGATCAAATGTCATCAATGGGAACAAATACATTAGTTTGACCAGAACAAAAAGCATGCATGAAGAGAAGTAATGTAAAATAAATCTGGAAAGGGAAACTGGAGCTAGATTGAGAGGGCTTCAAATGCCAGACTAATAAGTTTGCACTTTAGGAGAGAGGTGCTGCTACTGAGCTATTTCACGAGGCTTTCTCTGTCTAAATCTCTCTGTCTCTCTCAACATATATGTAGCCAGAGAGTGAATGTTGTATGTGTGGGAGTATATGTGAATGTGTATCTGTGTTTCTGTATATCTCTATGTGTGTGTGTGTCTGTGTGTGTGTGACTATGATGTGAATGTGCCTTACCTTAGCTTCTTTTATTCAATTATACAGTTTTCAATGGTTTGGTAATTTTTCTTTGGCTTGGCAATTTGTTTGAAAATTGTTAGGAAAAAAATCCTAATTTCCTCCTGCCTCCCTCTATTCCTTCCTTCCTCCATTCCTTCCATTCTCCCTCCCTTCCTGCCTTCTTTCCTTTTCTTTTTTCATTTTTTTCCAGATTTCTGGTAGTTTTGCTTCCTTCTAACATTTTTTTAAAGAGAAGGTCTGAAGAAAATATCACATAAGACCTCTTTTTTCCCATCTTCCTAGAACTTTACTAATGTATTTAACATGTACTATTGTAATATAACCCTTTTGTGTGTGTACCTTCTTGTAATTATCTGTAAACTTAATGGGAACGGGGACCATGTCATGTATCTACTGTAAATGGCATCTCTTTCAGCACCTAGCACCATGTCTTACTCATATTAGGAATTTGATAACAGCTACAACCATAAGCATTTACAGAGAGATTTCACATTTTATAAATTCACATTATACAAATTCAACTTTATGTAAAAGTTTCTGAAAGAATTCTCATCAAAAAGAAACTTTGTTAACTTTTTTATACAGTACTGTGCTCTCTGTTTTGGCTCCTATCTCTCTGTCCCCACCTCCACCCCTACCTCTTAAAAAAACCCTCCAGACTGGCAAAGATACCTCCTGAGACCTCCATTGTGAAGAAAGGAGACCTTTGCCCTTTTCCATCTCTACCCTTGCTGGTGTGTCTGTAACTGTCTTCAGTCCTTTACTGCTCATCTGTCCCCTGCCACCTCAGGAGTTGCCTGTGTCCAGCTACCACGTGTCTGCCCCGAGTGTGCTTTTCCCCTCAGTTCTGGCCAGGTCCCCTACTCCCCCACTCCATATTCTCTACCCTGACCTCCACTTCTTCTTTCTCCTACTCGTATTTCTCTCTCCCCAGACCCTACATGTCCTTATGCATTACACTTCCTTTCTTGGTCCTTCTCTCCTTCTCTTACCCACAGAGTGTAAATCTGAATTATGTAAAAATTGCTTTATGTGGGAGCCTGCACAATGGTCCCATCTATGTAAAGTGAAAATTGCCATCACAAATATTGTCTCCGTTGATCCTCACAACCCTGAGAGCTGATTGCTATTTTTGTATTTACTTTATAAATGAAGAAATTGAGGCAGACAGAGGTTAAGTGACTTGCCCAGGGTAACACAGCCAGTAAGTGTCTGGTGTGAGATTTGAACTCAGATCTTTCTGATTCCAGGTCAAGTGTACTATCCAACAGCAAACACAGTTGATCTCTCTCTTCTTTATTTTTTTGTTCTTTTCAGTATAACCATTTATACAACAGTAATGAGTGCAGCAAACCCAGACAAGTACATGACTCGAGTCAGAAACCCAAGTGAAATGTGTAAGTAAAAGCAGGAAAGGATTCAGCTGAACCATGAAGATTTTGTTGGTAAAAGTATCAGCTGTTCCATTGGTTTAGTTTTGTCCCTTCATGGAGAGAAAGTTGTGAAAGTAATGACTTTGTTCATGGAGGCTTTCCTGCCTCCTGCTACTACCCATAATTTGCTGTAGTCAACATCCCAATGGTGAGCCTTCCCACCAATACCTAACAATGATGGTTGAAGTTTGATGGTATGGGGTCCTGAGGAAAATATAATGGAAATTTATTATTTTGTAATTGGTGAACAGACAGATCTTGGGCATAAAAATGGATCACACTCAAGATAATAAGCTTCTTAATCTTTCGGTTTTATTGCTTCTGACTCTTGCAAATTGTTAGGTTAAATTAGGAGAAATGTGCCTTCCTTGCCTTACTGGGCCTTCAAAATCTAGCTCAGATTGAATTTGTTAATACTTTAAAATACTAAAACTGTATCCAATTAAATGTATTGCTGTTTACTAAACTATTGAAATGTCAAAATGATGTTTGATCTAAGTGAATTAACTCCAAAAAGTTCATTTACTTTTTCTTCCCTAACAAGGGGAGTAAAATTTATAATTTCAATAAAAATTTTGTCTCCAAAGGTCAATGAAACAAATGGACACTAACCGCTCTTTTGTGGAAGGAGATCTCTCTACAAAAGAATCTTCACCTGGTTTCCATGATAATGTTACAGGGAAAGGTTAGAAGGAGAGATGGGCAAAAAATGAACAAGACTGGCCAACCTCATTCAAGTTTTACCTATTTACCCATTATTCCAATGGGTAGATGACCCTGAAAGACTATTATTTTCATGATTATTGCCATGACCCAACTCTACAAGTTTTTCCTTTTCCGATTATGAAGGAATAATAAACCAAAATTGACATTTGTCATTATTGTCCAGTTGTTTCAGTTGTGTCTGACTCTTCACAATGCTACTTGAGGTTTTCTTGGCAGAGACACTGAAGCAGTTTTCCATTTCCTTCTCCAGATCATTTTACAGATGAGAAAACCAATTCAAACAGAGTTAAGTGTTTGCCCAGGGTCATCCAGCTAATAAGTGTCTGAACTCAGGAAGATGAATCTTCCTGACTCCAGGTCCAGTGATCTATGCACGATAGAGCCACCTCACTGCCTAATTGGCATTTACTTAACTCTTTAAGGCTTATAAAACACAAACACAACATCTTGCTTGAATTTTATAATAGTCAGGTGAGATAGGCTCTATTATACACATTTTACACATGATGAAACTGAGGCTCAGAAAGGTCCAAAATTTGTATTCAAATCTTCCTGACTCCAATTTCAAGGTTCTATCCATTAGGCCATGCTGCCTTTCCATTCCACTAAAATGAGCTAGTGAGGAAGTAAATTGCTTTGGGAAGGTTGTAACAAAAAGTGATGGGCTTCAAGCAAAATTGGAGGCATGAAACCTAAAAGCAATCTTCCACACCAGTATTCTGGATAATCCTCACATGACCTTTCATGGAAGTTTTCTGTGCAACTGGTCTTTCTAATTTTTAAATAAATATTCTATTAATTTCATTTGTTTTTAATTTAATAATAAATTTAAGATTCATAAAAATTTTAATTTCCATTTATTTCAGAATTCTACTGTACTTTAATCCATACTTTAAAAAAATATCGTTACCTTTGTAATAGGTAACTTCTGGAAAAAAGATGGAGAACAGCTTGAGTGACAGATCGTCGGTTATAGAACTTGGAATTTAAATTTACCCAGATGGCATGAGCCAAGGGCAAAAGACAGTTGGGACCACCTCTATAAAAGCCCAAGGGCTCAGCCACTCCTTGTCTCAGTCTTGAGAAGGGAATTCTGGAGGGTAGGCCTATAAACCTGCAGATCCAGCACCCATATCTTATTGTCACAAGAAGTTCATTCACCTATTACCAAACAAGGCTGAGAGATAACAACACAGCTATCAAGAAGATTATCACTATCTCTTCCTTTCCTTTGGTCTAGATCAGTGATGGGAAACTTTTTAAAGAGGGGCCAAAGGAAAGGAAATGCTCATCTGTCAGTGTGTTTCTAAGGCAACTCTTTCAAAGTTTCACTGTATTGTATCCTACTCATTGTATTCGTCAGATTAGCAATAATGTCACCAGGCCTGATAGACCATTTCAGGGAGCCACATCTGGTCCGTGAGCTGTAGTTTGCCCATCACTGGTCTAGATCATGGCTGGTCTAACCAGTGTCTGTGAGGGGGAGAAGACTCTCCAGCCAAATAACCTGATGCTCATTGATTTAGATTTCTTTAACTCTCATTAGAGATAGCATAATCATTCCCAACACCTCTTTCCTTATCCTGATCCCTTTGAGTCAAAGCATTAAACCCTCTTTCAAACTTGATTCAAGTGAAGACTGGCATTCATTCATTCATTCCAAGGGGCCAGTGAATAACTACAGCCAAAGGGGAAAGGGAATTATCAACATCGCAGTCAGCCTTATCCATTCAAATTCCAACAACTAGCCCATTACCAACCTTTATCATTTTACCTAACTCCAAGCCAAGAAACAAGAGGTGCTATTGAACAACATATACAACTTCTCCCTCCATAACTTTGGCTTGGGCACTGTTAGCTGAGTTGATCATCCATAAGCCCTGGTGAGAACCAGCACACCTCGGTGGCTACACAGGCATCACTATCTTCACTCAGCCTAGATCCATTTACCACCTGAGGATCTTGGGCCAGCTTGTCAGGCCCAGCTTATAGAAGCACCTTCCTGTCCATCCTTTCCATCTAGTTGCCCCACCACTTTGAGAATAACACCTTCTGTCAATATTAGGGATCAGTTCCAAGGCAGAAGAACAATTAGCAAGGTAATTAGAGTTAAGTGACTTACCCAAGGTCACATAGTGTTGTAAGGGTATTCTAATCTTTACTAGGTCATTGGTATAGTATATTTTTACCAATAATCTATCCTATATGAATATGCTGTTAAGTTATGACTGTTGAGACAAAATGGTTCTCAGAGAAGTCTCAAGATTTTCGTCTTAGCCAGGAGTATAAAAAAATATTTTATTGTGATAAAAAAAGGTCTAAGGAAAGGGAGAGAAAAAATAATAAGAATTCTTAAAATATAATTATCCTAAGCTAATAAAACTTATCTAACCAGCCAGTAATCTGAATCAGAAGAGTTTCTTTGGCCCCCAACAAAATTGGGGTTACACTCTCTTCCTATGCTATTTCCCCCCAAAAAACCCTTAATCTATCTATCCTATCTAAATTCTTATCTTATACCAAAAAAAGAGTAAGTTAGGTTTTTCTTCTTAGCTGTATAGTTGGAAAAAAACAGCTCAGAATCTCCAAGTTCTTTCTCCACACTCACAGCAAACCAGCTGGCCTTGAAATGAAAATTCATCCAGTGATCTCCTTCACTGATTTTAGTCTGTTGGATGAAATTTATGTAGGAAGCAGTTGAGAAAATTTCCACTCTAGCCAAGCTTCTCCCAGGATCTCCTATCCACACAGGAACAAACCCAAGAGTGTCCCCAAATCAGATGGATAACTTTAACTCAAAGCATTCTGGGAAAAATTCTCTTATCTACAATCCATCTCTGAGATTCGATTTAAAGAAGCCTAACATGTCTTCTGTATGCATTTATCCATAATTTATGCTATGTAACTATTTCTTAATATCCTCTTACTTAATTAACTAATTAAGTTACTAACTTAATAAATTAACTTAACTCTTAATTAACAAATATCCTACTACAATCCCCCCTGTGTGAAATTTGAGAGAAAATTCATTTTCTCCCCAAATAAATGCAACCATTTTATACCTAAGTTAATAATTTTGCCCCAAATAGAACCATTACCTTAATCTTATAGCATTCTATCACTATTCCTAAGCTTTTCTAAACTACCCTTATACCCAACTAAACTTGCCTATTCTGGGACAGGAAAGAAAAGAGAAGAAAAAGTAAGGAGAAATCTTTGCAAAATGCAAATCAGATGCAATTACAAAGTCCAAATGCAAAATTTGAAACAATTCAATAACAAAGAACAAATAAAACACAATTTCTCCCTCACTAGTACAGAAAGGAAAATCCTATCTAAAGAAAACCTTGAAACTTTACTTTATCAATACTATGAAAATAGCAACAGAACTAAAAACTTTACTATGCTAATACAAAAAAAGGATAAAGAAAAATGGCTAACTTTCCCTGTGCTATGTACAGAAAGGAAAACCTATACTTACCCTAATCTTAGAATGAAACTCACACAACAGCATGCAAACTAACCTAGTTACATAACCTGTGTGCAGAAGTGTACAGAACCCCATATATACAAAGAAATATACATAACCTATGCACAGATTACAAACCATAGATATACATATACATATATACACATAAATAGATTTATATATACACATATATACATATAAATACATATGTATAGAAAAAAATCACTCAGTTTGAAGAATTTAAAAATTTTCCACCTATTGGAAATAAAAGGGATCTGTCTGAGGGATGTAAAATCCTTATGAGTTAAGTAAGCTAAGTATTTAATATATTGATACCTATTTTAAATTTACCCTGAACTGTTTCTGTGTGATAGGGTATGTGTATGTTACAATGATAGCTATACCTATCTGCTAAACTGTTCACATTTACCCATGTATCATATGTTAGTGAAATCATACAAACCTTTTCTTGTCCCTGCAAGTGAAGTACTGAGAATTCTATCCTCGGAATGTTGGCCAGGGTTTGTCCCTTTTAAACTTAGGCAGCTTGACAACAAAATGTATGTCTCTTGTTTATTGTTGTTCTCATAAAATGTTGCAATTTTTGTCCTCCCAGGTGTGTTTGTGAGTGTAACAATGTTGTTGTAATGTGTTTTTTTAACGGTTCATTGTCCCTAAGAAATCTTGTCCATAGTAAGTCCATTGTCCATCGTCCATTGTCTCTGTTGTGTTGTTCATCTTTTGTTATGTTGTGTTGTTGTGATGTTGTGACATTTTTCCTCTTCTTCCTCTTCTTAGCAACTTCACTTGCAGATTTCTTCAACTGATGTAACCTCTTCTCCTGATGAGATCTTCTTCACATGCAAGCAATGCAGCCACAAATCTTTACCTGCAACCTTTACTGTCATAGGTGTAGTGAGCAAAATATCAAAAGATCAAGCCACGCTGGTTCTATGGCAATAGTTCTAGTAAAATTCTTTATAAATGATGTCACCTGGACGTAAGTCCTATAATGTAAAATCTATCAGTCCAGCCTGAGCAAGGGATTCCTAGCTCTTCTAATTCTCTGGTTCTGTTCTGCAATTGTGAGATGTATTGTGCAATGGATAAATCTCCACCGAGCAAGGAAGCATAGACAAGGCTAAAATCTTTTGTTTGTTGTGGGGCATGGCCAAATAACATCTTATATGGGGAAACATGGAAATCACTTCTGGGCCATGTTCTTATGTAAAAAAGAGCCAAAGGTAGAATTTCTGGCCACTTTAAATGAGTCTCTGCACAGAGCTTTCCCACCATTGTTTTAAGCTCCCTATTCATACATTCCACTTGCTCAGAGTTTTGGGAATGATATGAGACATAAAATTTCAGTGTTATACCCAAGTTTGGATAGATCTGCTGCAAAACTGAGTTAATAAAGTGCGATCCATAGTCTGAATCAATTTGAGATGGAATTCCAAACAGGGGTACTATCTCTTTTAACAACACCTTAGCAACAAAATTAACTGTGTTCTTATTACTTGGAAATGCCTCAGGCCATCTTGTCAGTTGATCTACAATCACTAAACAGTGCCAATAGTTCTCAGCTTTTGGTATTGTGATATAGTCTATTTGAATATGCTCAAAAGAAGAGAAAGCTACAGGCCTGGATCCAAAAGCTTTTTGTTTAAGCATGCTTTGGTTAAACTTCTGACAAGTCTGGCAAGAAGAGCAAATCCTAGATGCTATTGTTATGCAGGTGCAATCCAAGACTTTTTCATGGTGTCTACCAGCCCCCCTTGTACCATAATGACCCTGTTTATGGATGCTCTGGCAGGTTTAGCTATAAAAGGCTCTTGGCAGTATTGGTTTACCATAAGAAGCTACCCAAATACCATTTTTGTTTTCTGCTGGTAGTTCTGTTTCCATTTCAGCCCTTCTTTCTCACTGTATGCCATCTTTATCTGGATCTGAACTGGTACTGCTGATTTTAGTAAGCCTATATCTATGGATGACATAGCCCATAGCCCTTTAGTAATGTCTTTGGGGATCTCATATATTTGTGGCTTCTCTATCTCAGTTTCCTGGTTGTCTAGAAACAATATTGGAAAAAACTCCAGAAATTTTGCAGGCAATTTTAATGAAATATTCCCTTCTGGGCCATGTTCTTATGTAAAAAAGAGCCAAAGGTAGAATTTCTGACCACTTTAAATGAGTCTCTGCACAGAGCTTTCCCACCATTGTTTTAAGCTCTCTATTCATACGTTCCACTTGCTCAGAGTTTTGGGAATGATATGAGACATAAAATTTCAGTGTTATACCCAAGTTTGGATAGATCTGCTGCAAAACTGAGTTAATAAAGTGCAATCCATAGTCTGAATCAATTTGAGATGGAACTCCAAACAGGGGTACTATCAAATGATGGTACCCCTGAGTTTGTACAGTAAATCTCTTCCCAGAAGGTTTGCAGGTGAATTAGGCATGAGCAGGAAAGAATGCTCTATGCTCAAGGGATGAAGGGTCACCATATGGGGTGTCAGCTTCTTAACTCCCAATGGTTCCCCTGAGATTCCCACAATCTTCATTGATCCCACACCTTCATACAACTGGTTTTCTTTAACACAGATTTAGAGGCACCAGTGTCCAGAAGACATTCATACATTGCATTTCCCACTTTCAGGGTGACATAGGGTTCTGTGCTTCGAGGTGGGGTATGGACCAGGATGATGGGTGTCATAATAGCTGGATCAGGAAACCTAAATTCATCTTCCTGACCTTCATTCTGCACTTCATTTACTTCACTTTGTATTTCTTCTATATCTATTACTTTTGCTCCTTTATTGCCATCTCCTTAGGATTATTTTCATTACTCAGTCCATTTCCCTGGTAAAACATTCATAAGGCACTTCCCCCACTTGCCCCCTTCAGTGTGTCAGCCTTAGGAATGTTGCTACTGACCACCTGAGAGTATTTTGGCTTATCACCATTGAAGACGTAAGTTTGCATCATAGACATGTCTTCTGCCTGGGCAGATCCTTGATAGAACCTGCCTTCATTATTGGGATAACTAGGTCTTCTGTCCTGATATGCATACTGGAACCTATCTTTGACTCCATTGCCTCTATAGCCTGCATAGTGGTTGCTGTACCCCCTGTCAAAAAATCTGTTTCCCCTAAAAAATCCACCATTCTGCCTTGCCCAACACTGCCTCTGGAAATGCCCAAAGTTTCCATAGTAGTAACATTGTGGACCCCTATTGTTAAAATTCCATTGCTGAGTAAAGACCTGTCTGGGCTGCTTGACCTCTTTCATTGGCACCAATACAGTCTTATCATGTTTGTCCTATTTGCTCCTTTCCATTTTTAAATTCCTTATTTCTTTCTCTGGGTCTTCTATTATGTCAAGGGTCTCATTCTCATTCTTATCCTGGTCATCTTAGAAAATGTAATTAGCCAACCTCCTAATGTCTTCAAGGAACATTTCTGGCCAGACAGGACACCATTGCTGAAAATAATGGCAGACTACTTTGCATGAGTTCCTTACAAATTGCCTATGGGGTTTTTTTTAATGTCCTTGTCTACTGTGATGTCTAGGGAGAGATAATGTTCTCCCAGGTAAATCAGCCTATCCATAAACTTAGATGGTGTTTCCCCTACTTCCTGCCTTATTCTCTCAAACTTTGTCCATGTCCCTGGTCTATTAGAATGTTGCTTTATTGTGTCAATCAATGACTCCCTTGCTCTAACCAGTTCTTCATTATTATCAGTATTGTTCTCATCCCATCTGGGCTAAATTCTAGCCACTGTGGTGTTCCAGAGACTATTTTCAATTTTTCTCATTTTGTAGGCAGCTTGTCCATCAAAATGTCTGTGTCAGTATATATGGGATTATATTGCTTGATAATTTTCTCAAATTTTCTGATAACAGTGCTAGATTCTTTGTCAAAGGATGGGGTATTTTTTTTATATTGTCCAAATCTGCCTGAGTAAAATTCTACTTTTGTTTCACTGAGATTAGCTTTTTGTTATTCATTATCACAGGCACTTCACACAGTGGAAAAAGTTTCCCCACAGTGTTCTCTAATTCAGCTGTTTCCTGTTCTAATTTTGTTAACACTACCTTATTGTTCACATTACTGCCCTTGTCTACTTTTAACTTTAGCAGTGCCAGTTCATGCCCTATTTCCTGTATTGTTGCTACAAGGTATTTCATTTGGACATCTCTCTCAATTTCTCTAATTTGTCTCTTTTTCCACAATACTAGTATGTTCTGGATGCAACAAACCCCCATCCTAAGCAAGAGCATTACCAGAATAAGAATCATTATCAGTGGAGCCCAGTAAACAATATTCAAAAACATTAATATCAGCAGCCGATATAGTTAGCAGTTGATGTATAAATTTTGGTATAGTTATACCAGTAGAACAATCAGGTATGATAGTATCCATTAGGTTTGTGAGATTCCCCATGTTGAAAAATAATAACAGAGTCTACACATCTAAAACTATTCAGACCCACTTCAGACCCTGCTCTGTGTACCTGGTGCTAACAGACAGATACATATGAGAATCAAGGCAGGCAGCGCCTTTGGAACTCTCCTTAGTGCTGAAGTTACCCTCTACTGAATTCTACTGAAAACTATCTGCTTGTATCTGACTTGATCTTTAAAAATATTAATATTATTTTGTTGTTAGTTCTGTAGATTCTTTCCAAGATTGGGTCACAAAACTGTTGTAAGAGTATTCTAACCCTTACCAGATTATTGGTATCGTGTGTTTTTACCAATAATCTATCCTGTATGGATAGGCTGTTAAGTTATGGCTGTTGAAACAAGATGGTTCCCAGAGCAGTTTCAAGAAATTCTGGTATGCTCACTTCTGGGCTAAGATGGCAACAGAGTAGTAGCTAGAAGCTTACTTTCCTCACCACTGACCAATATATGATACCTCAAAAGGACAAAAAGAAACAGATTAACAAAGGGACTCCACAATAGGGTGCAGCATCAAAGGTACGTGGGATTTGGGCATTTCCACGCTATGGGGTGAAATAGCTCCCACAAAAACATGAGCTGATCCACCCTCCCACACCCCCACCTATGGTGCCAGAGCCAGAGCCAGCTCACCAGAATTACAGTGAGTGTGCAGCAATCTCTAGGATCTTGGCAGCTAAGAGCCCCAGGGACCTACCCCTAAAAGCAGCTACACCTGAGACCCCAGGAGGCTAAAGGACACAAACCTTGGGCATGGAGATAGAGCTAAGAGGGGCATCAGACAGAAGTGGTGCAGAGACTACTCATAAAGTAGCCTTAGGAAAAAAACTGCTCCCATAGCTCCATACACAAAGAGCCTTCCCTCCTCCCTCAGACTTCTAGCTGAGAAGGAAAATCAGCATAGTGATGGCAAGCAATACCCAAGAAATAACCACCAGAAAGAACAAGAGAAAGGCAATGACCCTGGATAATTTTTACAGAGAAAAAATCCAGACCACAGGGAAGGCAGCAGAGGAGGACAATCAAGTAAACACATCCAAACTTTCCCCCCAAATGGAAACTGGTCACAAGTTCTCGAAGAGTTCAAATCTGAGATAATGAGAAAGGTGGAAGAGATTTGGCAAGAAAAGTGGGAAATAGCTCAAAAAGAAATTAACAGTTTAAAAGACAGAAACTCTCAATTGGAGAAAGAAAATCAAAAATCAAATTAAATGATAAGCAAATTGGAGACCAAAATTAAACAGCTGGAAACTATGAAAAACAGGATAAGCCAAACCAAAAAGGGAAATCAAAAGATTATAGCAGAAAACCAGTCTTTAAACACCAGAATTGAGTAAGTAGAAGCCAATGATCTTGCAAGACAGCAAGAATTAATAAAACAAAGTCAAAAGAGTGACAAAATAGAAGGAAACATAAAATATCACACTGAGAAAATTAATGACCTTGATAACGGGTCTAGAAAAGACATTTTGAGAATCTTTGGTTTACTGGAAAACTCAGAAATCAACAGGAACCTTGACAACGTACTTGACATCATACAGAAATTATCCAAGAGGGGGCAGCTGGGTAGCTCAGTGGATTGAGAGCCAGGCCTAGAGACGGGAGGTCCTAGGTTCAAATCTGGCCTCAGACACTTCCAGCTGTGTGACCCTGGGCAAGTCACTTGACCCCCATTGCCTACCCTTACCACTCTTCCACCTATAAGTCAATAAACAGAAGTTAAGGGTTTAAAATAAAAAAAAAAGAAATTATCCAAGAAAACTGCCCTGATGTTCTTAAACAAGAGGGCAAAATAGACATTGAAAGAATCCATACATCACCCTCTACACTAAATTCTCAAAAGACAGCCCCAGGAATATAATTGTTAAATTCAAAAGCTTCCAAGCTAAGGAGAAAATTTTACAAGAAGCCAGAAAGAGACAATTTAGATATCAAGGAGTAACAATTAAGATATCACAGGATCTGGCAGCCTTCACACTAAAAGACTACAAGGCTTGGAATACGATATTCAGAAAGGCAAGAGAAATAGGTCTATAATCAAGGATCACCTACCCATCAAAACTGACTATGTACTTCCAGGGGAAAGTATAGGCAATCAACAAAATCGAAGATTTCCAAATATCTGTAAAGAAAAGACCAGAACAAAGCAGAAAGTTTGATTATCCAACCACAAAAATCAAGAGAAAAGGTAACTAAAAAAGAGAGGGGAAAGAAAAAAAAATTGTTCAATTTGCTTCTTTAAGGGCTTCAATAAGATCAAATTACTTGTATT
Organism: Gracilinanus agilis; assembly: GCF_016433145.1. Lineage (NCBI taxonomy): Eukaryota > Metazoa > Chordata > Mammalia > Didelphimorphia > Didelphidae > Gracilinanus > Gracilinanus agilis. The sequence goes on from NC_058135.1 coordinate 28,561,980, forward strand.
CCTATATGGAAAAATGGTGTGTATAACTCTCAAAAATTGTACTCACCATTATAGTAATTAGAAGAATTATTCATAGGGAGAGGTTGAGGTACTAAGTGGTCTAAGACAATATGCAAAAAAAGAAAAGGGGGGGGAATAGAAGATGGCACTAAGATAAACTTGAAGGAATAAGAAAAATAGGATAATCTATACCATACAAAGAGGTGCATTGGAAGGGGAGGTGATGAATACTATTATAAGAAGGAGAGGAAGAGAGTGTTAATAGATAATACTTAAACCTTACTCTCAGTAGAATCAGTTCTGAGAAGGAAGAGCAGCTAGATCCATTGGGATATTGAATTCTATCTTACCCTATGGAGAAAGTCAGAAGGGAAAAATCAAGGGGGGTAGTGGGGTGGGGAGTTAAAAAAGGGAGGGGAAGAGACGGGGAGGGAACTTAATAGACCCTAAAAATAATAAGAGGGTAATGGGAAGGGAGGGGGCAGAAGAAGTAAACTGAGGGTGGAGATAGGGGNTCAAACTTCCTCTATCAGATCTAGATAAATAAAAGCAAAAAATAAATAAGAAAGAAGGTAAGAGATGTGAATGAAATCTTAGAAAAATTAGAGTTAATAGATATGTGGAGAAAAATAAATAGGGAAAAAAGGAATACACCTTCTTTTCAGCAGCAAATGGTACATTCACAAAGATTGACCATGTACTAGGGCATAGAAACATGGCAAAAAATGCAAAAGAGCAGAAATAAAAAACACAATCTTTTCATATCATAATGCAATAAAAATAATAATTACTATAGGTACATGGAGAAGTAAATCAAAAATTTATTAGAAATTAAATAATATGATTTTCCAAAATTGGTTGGTTAAAGAACAAATTATAGGAACAATTAATAATTTCATTGAAGAGAATGACAAAGAAGAAATATCATATCAAAATCTTTGGGATGCAGCCAAAGCAGTACTCAGGGGAAATTTTATATCCCTGAGTGCATATAATAACAAATCAGAGAGGAAAGAGGTCCATGGATTGGGCAGGCAAATTGAAAAACTAGAAAGCAAGCACATTTTAAAAATCCCCAGATGAAAGCCAAATTAGAGATCCTAAAAATTATAGTACAAATTAATAAAATTGAAAACAAAAGAACTATTGAATTAATAAATAAGACTAGAGGCTGGTACTTTGAAAAAACAAATAAAATTGACAAAGTACTCATCAATCTAATAAAAAAAGGAAAGAAGAAAACCAAATTAACAGTATCAAAGATGAAAAGGGGAACCTCACCACTAATGAAGAGGTAATTAAGGCAATCATTAAAGCCTATTTTGCCCAATTATATGGCAATAAATATAGGAATCTAGGTGATATGGATGAATATTTATAAAAATATAAATTGCCTAGATTAACAGCAGAAGAAATAGAATACTTAAATAATTCCATGTCAGAAAAAGAAATTGAAAAAGCCATCAAAGAACTCCCTAAGAAAAAAAACCCCATCCACCCTTACCAGTCTTCCACCTATGAGACAATACACCGAAGTACAAGGGTTAAAAAAAAAAAAAAGAAAGAAAAAAGAAAAAAAAAACCCCAGGACCAGATGGATTCACAAGTGAATTCTATCAAACATTCAAAGAACAACTAATCCCAATACTAAGCAAAAAAGGCATTCTACCAAATTCCTTTTATGACACAAATATGGTACTGATTCCAAAGTCAGATAGATAAAAAAAAAAACAAAAAAAAAACAGAGAAAGAGAACTACAGACCAATCTCCTTAATGAACATAGATTCAAAAATCTTAAATAAAATACTAGCAAAAAGACTCCAGCAAGTGATCACGAGGGTTATTCACTATGATCAGGTGGGATTTATACCAGGAAATCAAGGATGGTTCAATATTAGGAAAACCATTCACATAATTGACCATACCAACAAGCAAACCAACAGAAATCACATGATTATCTCAATAGATGCAGAAAAGGCCTTTGACAAAATACAATACTCATTCCTTTGACAACACTAGAAATTTAAGGAATAGAAGGGCCTTTCCTAAAAATAATAAACATTATATATCTTAAAACCATCAACAAGCATCATCTGCAGTGGGACTAAATTAGAAGTATTCCCAATAAGATTAGGAGTGAAACAAAGATGCCCATTATCACCTCTATTATTTAACATTGTACTAGAAACACTACCAGTAGCAATTAGAGAAGAAAAATAAATTGAAGGTATTAAAATAGGCAATGAGGAGACCAAGATATCACTCTTTGCAGATGATATGATAATCTACTTTAAAAATCCTAGATAATCAACTAAAAAGCTAGTGAAAATAATCAACAACTTTAGCAAAGTTGCAGGATACAAAATAAATGCACATACATCATCAGCAATTTTATATATCTCCAACACATTAGAGAAGCAAGAGGTAGAAAGAGAAACACCATTTAAAATCACCCTAAACAATATAAAATACTTATGAATCTATCTACCAAAACAAACACAGGAATTATACGAACACAACTACAAAATACTTTCCAAACAATTAAAACTAAATCTAAACAATTGGAAAAACATTGATTGCTCATGGTTAGGATGAACTAACATAATAAAAATGACCATTCTACCCAAATTAATTTACCTATTTAGTGCCAAACCTATTAAACTACCAAAAAACTTTTTTACTGAATTAGGAAAAATTATAACAAAGTTAATTTGGAATAACAAAAGATCAAGAATACCAAGGGAAATAATGAAAAAAAAATTATGAAGGAAGGTGGCCTCTATGCTACAAAGTAGCAGTCATCAAAACGATATGGTACTGGCTAAGAGACAGAAGGGAGCATCAGTGGAATAGACTTGGGGTAAGTGACATCAGCAAGACAGTGTATGATAAACCCAAAAAGCCCAACTTTGGGGACAAAAATCCACTATTTGACAAAAACTGTTGGGAAAATTGGAAAACAGTATGGGAGAGATTAGGTTTAGATCAACATCTCACACCCTACACCAAGATAAATTCAGAATGGATGAATGACTTGAATATAAAGAAGGAAACTATAAGAAAATTGGGTGAACATAGAATAGTATACCTCTCAGATCTATGGGACAGGGAAGATTTTAAAACCAAGCAAGAGTTAGAAAAAAATTACAAAATGTAAAATAAATAATTTTGATTATATTAAATTAAAAAGGTTTTGTAGAAACAAAAACAATGCAACCAAAATCAGAAGGGAAACAACAAACTGGGGGAAAGTCTTTATAACAAAAAACTCTGACAGAGGTCTAATTACTCAAATATACAAGGAGCTAAATCAATTGTAGAAAAAGACAAACCATTCCCCAATTGATAAATGGGCAAGGGACATGAATAGGCAATTTTCAGATAAAGAAATCAAAACTATCAATAAGCACATGAAAAAGTGTTCTAAATCTCTCATAATTAGAGAAATGCAAATCAAGACTACTCTGAAGTACCACCTCACACCAAGTAGCATGGCTAAAATGACAGCAAAGGAAAGTAATAAATATTGGAGGGGATGTGGCAAAATTGGGACTTTAATGCATTGTTGGTGTAGTTATGAATTGATCCAACCATTCTGGATGGCAATTTGGAACTATGCCCAAAGGGTTATAAAAGATTGTCTGCCTTTTGACACAGCCATACCACTGCAGAGTTTGTAACCCAAAGAGATAATAGGGAAAAAGACTTGTACAGAAATATTTATAGCTGCACTCTTTGTGGTGGCAAAATCTGGAAAATTAGAGTATGCCTTTCAATTGGGGAATGGCTGAACAAATGGTGGTAACTGTTGGTAATGGGACACTATTCTGCTCAAAAGAATAATGAACTGGAGGAATTCCATCTGAACTGAAATAACCTCTAGGAACTGATGCAGAGTGAAAGGAGCAGAGCCAGGAGAACATTATACACAGAGACTGATACACTGTGGTACAATCCAATGTAAGGGATTTCTCTACTAGCAGCAATCCAATGATCCAGGACAACTTGGAGGGACTTATGGGAAAGAACACTATCCACATTCAGAGGAAAAACTCTGGAAGTAGAAATACAAAAGAAAAACAAGTACTTGATTACATGGGTAGATGGGGAAATGATTGGAGATATTGACTCTAAATGTTCACCCTAGTGCAAATATCAATAGTATTGAAATAGATCTTGATCTATTTGATACACATGTAAAACCCAGCAGAATTGTGTAGTGGCTATTGGGGGGGGGGGGGAAACATGAATCTTGTAACCATGGAAAAATATCCTAAATTAATTGATTAAATAAAAATTTCAATGACCAAAAATAAACAGACAAACAAACAAACAAACAAACAAATACAGTACTTCTCTTAATGATAAAAAAAAAAGAAATTCTGGCATATCTAGGAATATAAAAAAATGTATTTTTTGTTATAAAAAAAGGACTAAGGAAAGGAATAGAAAAAAGAAATAAATAGATAAAATTCTTATAATTAATCCTAAGTGTGAAGATGGAATTTGGTCATCCCTATTCATTCTTTAGACTATAGCCACCAGGAATATGTTACCCCACCCAACTTAGAATTAAATGTCAAGGGGGGAGGTCTATGACCCACATGTGCTAGTGAGTGACAAATCAAAAACAAGTAACTGCTCCCTGGGCAGTCTGAAACAAGGTTGAGACTGCCATTTGTCTATGTGGAACTGGAGAGTGGACACAGGAAGTGATGCAAAGAACTATCTTTTAAATATGATAGTAACTTCCTCTGAAAGCGATTTTGCCCTTTGAACTTGGCCTTAGAGGAGCTGGGGTTGAGACCTCAAACTGCTTCCTTTGAATTATAAGTTAAGGCTGAGTCCCTTTCCTTGGGGTTTCTGGAGGCACCAGCCTCTCTGAAGAGGCCTCTTGTCTTAGAGGAGACCTCATGGCTAGAAGTCTTGTTTAATTAATCTCTGTGCCCCCCTTTGCTGGGGTCTCTGAAGCCCTACCTGGCTCAGGCCTTCGGACCAGGCAGGAGTAGTAATATTCTCTCTCTCTCTGTCTCTCTCTGTCTCTGTCTCTCTCTGTCTCTGTCTCTCTCTCTCTCTCTCTCATTTTCCCTACTTCACTCTTCCTATTTGTAAATAAACTATCATAAAAGTCATCCTGACTTGGTTCTTCAACTTTGGAATTGGGTAGTCTATTCCTGGCTACCAAACTCTTAAATATTCAGTCCAACCATAATTGTCACCTCTTACATAAGCTAATAAATCTTATTTAACCACCCAGTAATCTGACTCACAAGAATTTCTTCGGCCCCCAACAAAATTGGGGTTACACTCTCTTCCTATGCTATCTGTTTCCCAAAAAACCCTTAATCTATCTATCCTATCTAAATTCTTGTCTTATACCAAAAAAAGAGTAAGTTAGGTTTTTCTTCTTAGCCATATAGTTGGAAAAAACGGCTCAGAATCTCCAAGTTCTTTCTCTACACTCACAGCAAACCAGCTGGCCTTGAAATGAAAATTCACCCAGTGATCTCCTTCACTGATTTTGGTCTGCTGGATGAAATTTATGTAGGAAGCAGTTGAGAAATTTCCCACTCTAGTCGAGCTTCTCTCAGGATCTCCTATCCACACAGGAACAAACCCAAGAATGCCCCCAAATCAGATGGATAACTGTAACTCAAAGTATTCTGGAAAAAATTCTCTTACCCACAATTCATCTCTGAGATTCCATTTAAAGAAGCCTAACATATCTTCTGTATGCATTTATCCATAATTTATGCTATGTAACTATTTCTTAATATCCTCTTACTTAATTACTCTTACTCTTACTCTTCCTTAATTAACAAATATCCTACTACAATAGCTAGGAAGTATCTGAGATCATATTTGAACCCAAGACCTCCTTGCTCTATACACTGAGTCACTTAGCTGTGTAGTGCAAAAGGGTGCATATTAACCCTGCAAAGCCTTACTGCAGAATTTCTGACAGTCGAAAAGGGTTCAGAATCCTGAGGAGAGGCAGTTGATCCTGGAGACTTGATGAGAGTAGGAGGGTCAACTGTGCTCTGTCTTTGGACTGAAAACCTGACCTTTATTCTGCAGCTTTTCTCTTAAGATTTGTTAGCTTAATTATTCCCTTTGGATCTCCCAGACCTTCTCTATCCCAATTATCATTTTCCCTTCCTGAATTTCTGTGGGTTTTGGAAAGGAGGGTGGATCTGGGTGATAGCTTTCAGACTTTGTAGATTTAGTTTCCCCATAGACAAGTAGGGCTTACCCTTGATACAAACTATTCTTCTGAATCATTGTGTGCAACTTTCCTAACCCTAAAGGCAACAGAACCTCTCAGGGCTGAGTTAGGCAGATCCTTTCTCAGTCTCACATTCCTGTGTCCCTCCCCCTCCTGAAGCTTTCCCTAGGTGACTGTTAGAGTTATCTTGTATCCCTCTGTCCCTTACAATCAACCCTGAAGCTCAATAAAGCCTGTTTGTCACTTAATCAAACCTTTGGCTAATTCATTAGTTGATTGATAAGAGAGGGAGAAGGGGAGAAAGGAATAATATTCTCTCTGGGTCCTGAGGGGAGTTGGAGGTGTCCATTTTGAGAGGAAGTGGTAATCCCTATACTTCCTCTGGACTCTTCCTTTGTGAACCTGAGAAACTGACTAGAAAGCCCTCTAGTCAGTTTCAAGCCATTTCTGGCTGGCCCCAACCTTTGTCTGTAGAAGTGCCCTTCCTACCTGAAGGGCTCAGTCTGCTTCCTTTCAGTGTCTGTCTCAAACCTGTGTACCTAGTCTGTGTCTCTCTGCTGCAGCTGCCTGCCCAAATTACCTCATCCTCTCCCTTGCAACCCTTTATTTCCCAGTGTTTATATTCCCTAAACTCAGTCATTCCCTTACCTCTCCTACCGCCTCAATTTACCACCTTCACCATTGTACCTTCTACCTGCTGACTTAGAGATCTACAAACCCCTATCCACAGCATCTTATCCCCTATTATTACCCTACTGCCTTAGTCTCATATTACAACCAGTTTATTACCTCTAGCCTATTCCCTTATTACAGCTGCTCCTTTCCGTTCAAATAGGAAAATATCACTTCCCATAGGGCCTGACATATAGTAGGCTTTCGATAAGTATTTATTGCCTGCTTTTGGAAAATAACCTATAACCAATTATCACATCAAGTAATATTAATAATGATGATGATGAGAGGAGCCATTTATGTAGCACTTAAAATGTATATATATGCATATATACATATACTATATATAACTCATATGATATAGAGTGTTCCCTGTATACAATTTGGAATTAATTACTTAGTATATTTACAATCCTATCCGAGGTCTTCTGTATTTGGAGTTCAGTACATGTCTTTTAAGGAAATTCATTTGTGTAGTCACTGAACCTAGGAATAGAAGTCATCAACTTACAAAGATTGATGTTGCCTGTATAGTCCTAAGTGTAAAGTGCAGACACGTGATTGTCACTGAATTGGCGGAGATAATTGCGAGTTGAGCAGAGCACAGAACCACAGAGTTGGAGAAAATGACAAAAACTCTTAACTTGTTTTGTGATTACATTCTGCTTACATTTATACAGCAATCTGAACAACAGCAACAGTTGAAGTTAATGTAAAATCTATAAGGGTTGCCAAATCATTTCATGGAATTATCCCTTGGATCCAATATCACCTCCCTTTCACTGATTAGGATACAGATAGAGGGGCAAATACATCTTACTGTAGGTAAGATCACAGAATTTATAAATTCCATCAGATTAAGGAAAATATCTTAAGACTCATTCTTGCTTTCATTTTTATCCACCTTTCAGAGGGGGGTGGGTACCTAATACTTCTAACTACATTAATGTTATTTAATATGTTGTACATATTATAAATTCCCCAAAACTATATTTGTATGTTTCCATGTTTACATATTCTCTATGGAGTAATGAAGTATTTATACCTAATGTGAACCTGTAGGAAGCTCCGGGTCCTACCCCGTTTTTATAAGCAGTTTTTAACCACAACCACTATGAACACTACTATAATGACCAACACCATCACTATCAATCACCACCACCACCACATACAACCATCACCACCACTATCAGCACCACTACCACCACCACAACCATGACCACCATTACCACCACCATCACCACCATCACTACCAAGGTCAACTCCTGGGACTCTCTGCTCTGACCAACAGTTTCCAACTGCCCCCATGAACACCCTTGCATACTCAAGCAGTTTCTAACTGCCCCTATTCTCAGACAGGGATAGTTCCAAAGACATTTCTTCAATATCTCCTTCCTAGAGTTCTGCTCTTCTGTATACCTAGACTATACTCCTTTCTGTTTCCCATGATTATCCCCTATAAGAATCCCTTTCTCCCTTCCTTCCCCAGACATCCTGGTCTAAGTAATGAGTGGGAAGACCATCATCTTCCAACATTCACAGTATAGCAGACACTTTTATTATTTCATTCTCCTGAGAATGGGTACATACAAGTCAGTGTTATCAGTGTTACAGTCAGGGAGCATGAATTATATGGACTCACAGCTTTTTTTTATTGGTCCTTGACACAAAGATGAACTCTCCCCTCTTTTACCATTGCTTACTTGAGAGTCACAATCTTATCTTGAAAGCTAGCTAACTGGAATGGGCAATTTACAAACCCAATTATCCTAATTATTCAAGAGAGATTTAACCAATCAAAACAAGGACTGGGTTTTAATCAATCAAAACAAAGATTTGAGGTGAACCCCAGGTTCATGACAGGTTACCCTTTGCAAGAATGCAAGACTCCAAAACTTACCTTAAAAACAAAAAGAGAAATGTATTCATTTAGAATTCATGTTGAACTGGCCAGGAAATAGTGGAGGTAGAGCACTGCCTCCTAGAGGAGAGGTTTTCTGGGCTTTATATATCCTTTTGAACCACAGGGTCTATGTGACTAGAGAAAGGATGATGATGGCATGTTACTGGGTCTCTGGAACCCATGACAGGCCATATGGTTATGTCCTATGCCTCAAAGTCAAAAGGAGGTGGACTGTCCAGTTTAAGGGATAATCATATATCTGGGATATAAAACAGATATTTATCAGGAGCAATCTGGGAGGTACCTATCTGTGCTCATCAAGAATGAGAGGCCAGAGAGCCTCAAAGTCACTGTCAGAGCATTTCAGGAATACAAGGAGGAAGTGAGTCTTTTATGTGCTCTACACAATCTGGGGTGTTAGGGTGTCTGGGGAAGCCTATACTCCCTTATCAAACCGTTATAGGGATGCAAATGGTGGACCCCTGGGTTCAGGAAGGAAACCTTTCCTCTGAAATGAGAGGACTTCAAGCTTAGCTTAAAAGTAAAAAGAAAGATTTATTGGTAAGATAGGACCAATGGCCAGCAAGACAGCATGAGTGGAACAATCCTGGGGGGTTGCCCTCCACAAGATGGCATGGCAGCACCAGTGGAGCAACTGTAAAAGGTTGCCCCCCAATGCCCTCCCCCCTTCTGGGGTTTTTGTATTCTTTTCAAGAGTGTGGATGTGACTTCTTGCACTCAGGCATTCCATGGGTGGGGAGGGTCTGTCTGGGATCCTCAGGGCTTAGGCTATCAAGGTGTGACCTGGAGGTGTATCTCTTTTGTCTATTTCAACCTAAAGGAAGTCCAAGGATGATGGTCTTTGCCTCAAGAGTCAAGGGGGAAGAGAATTTCCCTGTTCACAGCCTGCCTGAGTTAAGGGGTACAGGGTCCTTCCTGTTTCTGCACAATGCCCATGTCAAAACATAATCTACAGACTTTAGTTTGGGGATCCAATTATACCTAAATTTTCAATTTCTAATATTCAATATCAATTTTCAATTCAAGTTTTAAGAAAAATATAGCTACTTGGAAACAACTGAAAATTAATCTAGATTTTTACTTTAAAGAAAGTGTCGACGTGGCCTAGTGAGATCTGATGAACTCCAAGTTTTAGGAATAGCTTGTAAGTTGGAGACCCCCAAATCTTGTGCTTGTTCCCTATTCCCTGTTCCCCCTTTTCCTTAATTAAAGAGTGGCTTTTATGACTATTTAATAGTTCTGTGTTTTTTTCAAAGTTAACAAATGGAGGTTCCCCAGCGAGATTCCAAAGTCCCAGCTGCCTGAGCCACCCTGCTAACGAGGACCCTAAGACGTGAGGTACCCACACAGCCTGTTTAGGGTTGAGTCAGGAGTCTGGTTAGCAGAGGGGCTAGGTAAGCAGCTCTCAGATAGAAGGAGAGTGACCCACTCTTTAATTAAGGGGGCTTAAGTGAAGGTCTGTAGTCCTACAGAGAAACGCAGAACCAGAACTGCCCCGGGGGTGTCTGGATTTGGGGAACAGCACATCTGTGGCCCCAGGAGGGCAGCCGACTGCCTGAGGAACCACCTAGTGATATGGCTGAGAGTTATATGTAAATACGTGGCAGATGGGTAAATGGGCCAAAATGGAGTCTAGTTCAACCCACTACAAACTCCAAGCTTGACTAAGTTTTTGGGTGTGTGTGTGTATGTGTTGTTGCATGTGAAGGTGAGTGAAGCAGTGTCTGGACTAGAAGTAAGAGCAAAGAGTGTACTTCAGAGGCATAAATGGCTTGCTGAAAGCTTTGAATGGGAAGCTGGGCTGCAGTGTGGGAGCCTGAGTGTTCATTTAAGTTGATTAAAATGGAGAAAGTTTCTTCATGAATTGAAATGCCACAGTTTAAGGGTTTAAAGTTTAAATGGTTGTAAATTTTTGCGAAAGAGTTTCTCACAGAAGCTTAAAGACCTTAAGTTCTGGATTTCTTCTCAATTCCCCAAGATTTTGCTTATATTGTATTTGTGATGTGTTTTTAAAAGGATTCACCAGTAACCTTAAAGCTTGTGATTTAAATGTTAGCCCCCCCCAAAAAAAGGAAGAAAAAAGTCTAAAAGTTGTGTTAACAGTTAATTCCTCCCAAAAGCTGAAGAGATGAGACAGGAGCTGGAGATCTGGATATGAGGACATCCAGCAAAAGCCAAAAGCAGGTCCAGAAATTCATAACTTTAAAATTCTAATCTTTTCTTCCCAGTTTTGGTATAATGTATGAAATATTATATACCAAGTGCATTTAATGTTTTAATAATATTGGTAATGAGATGCATTTTATTCTAGATATTAACTTTTTTATTTGAGTGCTGTAATTTCACATTTTTGTCAAGGTAGGCAGCACATCAGTCTCGTAAGCTGAAGGTCCTGAGTTCAATCCCCAAAAGGGGGATGTGGTACAATGGGAGAAGCTTCTAAGGCAAAAGAATCACTTATCTTTACCCTAGGGTTCATTATTTGGTCCGCAACTGCTAGCCTGAGATTCCCTTCTGTGTGGATTCTCACAGGAAGAGGGAACAGGGAACAGGGAACAAGCACAAGCTTTGGGGGTCTCCAACTTACAAGCTATTCCTAAAACTTGGAGTTCATCAGATCTCACTAGGCCACAAGTTTGGGGTCTCTACATTCCACATTGACGAAAGCCTTCCCTGAGTAAATGAATTTAAATTTCACTGATAATCCTTTCAAATTGTAGTTGTTCAGCTATTTCAGTCATGTTTGACTCCTCATGCCCCTATTAGGGTTTTCTTGGCAAAGAAGCTGGAGTGGTTTGTCATTTCCTTCTCCAGTTCATTTTATAGATGAGGAAACTTGGGCAAATAGGGTTAAGTGACTTGTCCAGGATCACACAACTAGTAAGTGTTCGAGGTCAAATCTGAGCTCAGGAGGATGATTCTTTTTGATTCCAAATCCACTAAACTCAATCCTAGCTGTCCCAGTTTTCAAATTAGGGTTAATTAGCAATTTAAGCTCTAATTAAATCCCTTAACAACAAAAGAAATGAGCCATTAGACATCCCAGGAGTTTTCTTGTGTCTTTTTTTAAATAAGTTTGGGGAAGAAAAGCACAGAAAAAGACTATAGGCACTTACATTTCAAATGACTTATATCCTCTTATTTCTCTTCATTTTTCCTTCTTAAAATGAATTCTACAGAGGGATACTCACAAAATATTTCAGCATTTGTGAAAACATTCAAGTCACAATTTGGAAATTCATAGTAAAGAAACTTTTTGAGAAAACTTTACAGCAAGGCTTCCATTCTTTGGATAGGTAAAAAGTTAGTGTGCAAGAGACAGGCCGACCTGGTGGAGCATTTGCCAACAAGGTTTTTCCTTCTTATCTCCATGTGCATAATTTCCTACACACACAGAAGCACAGATAAACATAGGGCTAATGGACTTCGGTGGAGAGTCTCCCACAAGTCTACATTGTGGAACAAACATGTTGCTATTCCTATTTTGGGCACTAGATATCTCCAGAGACCATACAATAGAGACAGAAACAGTCTCTCATGGAGCTCCTTAAAAATGTTTTAGGCTTTATTTTGGTGGTGTTAGTGCTGGCATAGCCAGGTCAGGCAGAGTTCCTTTGACTGGGGAGGTACAACTGACATGAAGCGGCAGGAATTACAGAAAGAGGAAGAAGAACGCAAGGTGCCAGAAAAGAAATTGGAAAAGTGCTGTCTCTGGTACCCTAGCTTGAGGAGGTTTACTAAACAAAAACCATCAGACACCAGGCGGATATCAAGGGCAGGCGGGAAACAATACCTATGGTGGCATCAAACATGCAAGGGCCTATCAAAGAACTTGTAATCATATTGGAGAGAATGGCTAGGTCTACTATTGAGTTATTCTGTGACTATAATTCACAACGATTGTGTGCATGGGAGAGAACAAACAAATAAATGAACATGAGCATAGCTGTCTTTGGAAGAAAAAAAAAGATACAAGGCCAGTTTTAACATGGGTTAGCCAAATTCTTGTTCCAGAAAAACTCTTGTTTTTATGGTTATGTGACTTTTGATAAGGAAGTAGGGAAGAGGTGAGAACAAAGATTCTTGTAGACTTAAGTTCTGGGAAATTCGAGATCAATACTAAAAGATGATTCTACCAAGAGATTCTACTTTTGGGGGGTTGTGGATGTTTGATACGCTAAATCCAAGGATGCTTGTAATGCTAATTAGGAAGGCTGGGTCAAGCACCTGCAGAAGAGGCAGAGAGTTGATTGTGTATTCAGCCAGTTTGCCAAGGAATTTAGAATTGTCTCCCAAAAGCTTTCTTTTTGAGTATTAGGACTCTGACTCCTGAGTGATTCTGGATATGGCTACCAGAAAAATGCCTTTGAAACAATATTTTGTCTTTATTGAATCTTAGCTTTTGCCATGAGACCCAGTGTAGAAATATTTTTTGTCATGGTTCTTCAGTCCTTGCAGTCTTTTCAGGTTGCTCCATTTTTCCTCAACTGGGAGGATGAGCTTCCCTAGGAAGCACCTCTCTCGATTTAATATCCAAAGTTCCCTTGAAGAAATTTTCAAGGTTAATCATTCTCTTGACTTAAAACAAAGAACCCTTTCAGAGGAAAGAAATCCTCTAAAGCAGTGATGGCAAAAATACTGAGTGCCCAAAGTGCAACCCTCTTCCACATGTGAGCCCCTGCCTTACCCCAGATAGGGGAGGAAAGAAGCACTCCCATTGGGTTGCTAGCCACAGGGGCTAGTGATGTTGTGGGGAATGCAAGACTCCAAAACTTAGCTTAAAAATAAAAAGAGAAATTTAGAAGATAATGTTGAATCTGGCCAGGAGGACAGCATAGATGGGAAGCTGCCTCCTAGAGGACATCAAATCTGGGGTCTTTATACTCTTTACAACAGTGAAGATGTTACTCTAGAGTGGTATGCACTGAGGCACGGGAGGGAGGGAGGGGAGATTTGCCTGAAGACATAGGGGGTGACCCTCATGGTTTAGGGGACAGATGGGGTACTTCCCTCCCAAGGAGCAGACAAACCCAGTGGCTGTAACTCAGCTCAGGGTGTGGAGAGGGCTTGGTTGGGGGATGGATGAAGTGAGAGTATCAGGAGGGGGGTGGGGGGAATGGGAGGGTAGATATAAAAGAATATTATGATTGGGAGTGGGTTGAGAGACCAGAGGGGCCTTAGGTTCTGAACCTGGAGAGTAAAGTGGGGGTTTGGGAGCTGAGGGTTGAGGAGAGGAAACAGGTGAACTTGCAGGAGGGGATCCTGAAGTGGATGTTGCTTCTATAGAGGCTGAGGAGGAAGGAGACTTTGGTTGTACCACAGTTGATGAAGGAGTTCTTATCTCACCTTTCTTCAAGGAGGCTGGCCTTTAAAGGCTATATCACCTGAATATCCTCCTGAGAACTTTCTCCACTAGGGGTCAGCAAGGGCATGGTAAGGCACATTCTACAGGTCTTTCTAAGTTCCATGTTCTGACTAAGCTTAATGAATGTCAATTTATAATGAATTTCCCTTCCCTTCTCAGTTAGTGGATGGTAATTATAATTTAGGGTGCTATGGATGGGGCAAGCCTTTTGCTTATCAAGGGTGTAATGTGGCCATTCAACATTACAAAAAGAGATTTGTTTCTTTTTTCTCAAGCTGTCTAGAGCCAATTTTCCCCAATTTTTAAGTATATACCCCAAAGGGGAATCTCAGGGTACACTCTGTCTTTGTCCCATTTGGATGCAGAATGGCCAGTTTTTCACTGAGGGTCAACAACTGTGCATCCACAGAGATTGCCCAACTTTTTTTTTTTAATTTTTTTTAATTTTTTTAAACCCTTAACTTCTGTGTATTGACTTATAGGTGGAAGAGTGGTAAGGGTAGGCAATGGGGGTCAAGTGACTTGCCCAGGGTCACTCAGCTGGGAAGTGTCTGAGGCCGAATCTGAACCTAGGACCTCCCGTCTCTAGGCCCGGCTCTCAATCCACTGAGCTACCCAGCTGCCCCGAGATTGCCCAACTTTTATCACTCAGCACTGAGGCAAGTCTCCTCTAAATTAGAGCAACTTCTAATATTGCAAGAGGATATGGTAGACCCCAAATCCAGTGGCTCAAGTGACCTCTGGGGCTGATGGGAAGGAGAGCAAAGAGGTCACACAAAGATGTCACCCCCAAAATGGGGGGCTTCAGGGGTCCAAGAAAGGTCCCTTCCTACCTTGTGTCCTTGTGGATGATCCAGGGTATAGGAGCAGCTTTCAGGAGAGCCAAACATATTGAGCACCAAAATGCTGTGGGGGTGCTTGAGGTGAATCCCCTGGGTTCAGGGAGGATACCCTTTGCAAGAATGCAAGACTCTGGGGATGGGAATAATAATAGCACCTATCTCCCAGGATTGTAGTGAGAATCAATGAGATGATATTCATGAAATGTTCTGCAAATCTTAAAGTGATGCTAATATTTTTCTTATTTGTTATTAATATCAAGACAGTTACAGAAAAAAATTAATGCTGTTGTTGTCTCTTTCAATGTACTTCAAATACGGGAGAAATGCCTTGTTGTCTGAAAGCTCAGGTGGACATTTTTTCTTTCCATTTCAGTGCTTTTCAGTGTCAACAAACAATAAACACAGTGGGATTTTATATTTCTTGTAATTTTCATTCACTAGTGTGATGGTAAAAACTGAGGATATCATCCTTAAAAGCTTGTTGAGTTCCCTCTTCATACCTTCTTCAAAGATGCCCTTTATGTATGTATATATAAATTATTCTCATAAAATTTTTAAATAAATGGGAACATAAGGGTATGGAGTGTTAGCCAATCATTTAATCCTGGTAGTAATAAGATCTGAAATTTTTTTCAGCACCTTTTATATCTTCCCCTCTTTTAGATTCCTTAAGAATTGATATCTCAAGAATCATAGGTACAAAAATATTTATAACAGCTTTTTGTGGTAGCAGAGAAATGGAAATTGAGGAGATGCTTATCAAAGTAGGAATAGCTGAACAAGTTGTGGAATATAATCGTGATGAAATTCTGTTGTATAATGAGAAGTAATGAGCAGATGAATTCAGAAAAACCTGAAAAAACTTGCATGAACTAATGCAAAGTGAGTGAGCAAAACCAGGGGAAAACTGTACACATTAGCAGCAATATTGTACAATGATCATCTGTGAATGACTTAATATTCTCAGCAATACAATGATCCGAGACAACTCTAAAGGACTTATGATGAAAAATGCTATCCTCCAGAGAAAGAACTGATGGAATCTGAAAGCATATTGAAGCATTTTTAAAAGTTCTTTATTATTCTTAGAAGTTTGGTTTGGATTTTCTTTTGCAACATGGCTAACATGGAACTGTTTTATGATTGCACAGGTACAATCAATTTCAAATAACTTGCCTACTCAATGAAGAGGGAGAAGAGCAAGGCAGAGAGAGAATTTGGAACTCAAAAAATTTTTAAATGTTAAAAAAAATTGTTTACATAAACTGAGAAAAAATAAAATTAAAATTAAATACACACAAAAAAAGAATTGGTACCTCAGCCCTCTCAAAATTGTGTCACTATCATATGGCCTGCTTTTATGTATACTTGTCTAGTGTCTGCTTTGGTCTATTTCATCTTCTTTTCCCAATCTTTGTTTTTTCTTTAATGTCATTCCACTTCCTCAGGCAAGACAATTGGAATGATGGGTCTGACCTGTGGCTGCTGTTTGTTGTTGTTGGTTAATTATTTATCATTTATATATCATTGTTGGTGATAAAGAGTTTTAATTTTCTTTTAATCATACAGATCTTTTATACTTCTCATTTGCTTGTCTTCTAGTTACTTCCTTAATAACCTTGGGTTGAGTTTTTGTTTTTGTTAAGTCTCTCATTCAGCTTTCTTTAAATATTTTCCCCTTGATTGCTTATGAGGGACTATCCTGCAGGATTTTTGCTACCTTTCTGTACAAATGCATATTTTACACCTTTTTTTTGGCTTGTCTGTTATCTCTGTTGACTTGGCAAGCAAGGAGAAGCAAGTGTTTGCTGATTAAGACAGTTTTTAGCTTCTTTTGGTATGTCCATTATGGCAATTGATTTATACCAGTTAAGCTACTATATGCAATTATTATCATCAATGTCAATGATTTCGTTTCTATCTTGTCTCAAAATCATGTGAGGGAAAAACCAATTAACCAACAAACATATATTAAATACATACAATGTGCCAGTCACTGTGTTGACTTCGAAGATCCAAAGACAAGAATGAAACAATCCCTGACATCAAGGAGGCTAAATTCTGTAAGGAGAGACAATATGGGCATTTCTGTGGTTTTATATATGTAGCTTATGCAAATATGCATTTATTTGTATGAATCTCATATATACAAAGTAATTTTGGTGAAGAAAATAATATGGGCTTGGGGAAAAATCAGGATAGGTATATTGAGTTGAACTTTGAAGGTAATTAGGGATTCTCCAAGGCAGAGATGAGGAGAGAGTGCATTGTAGACATGGGTGACAGGCTTTGCAAAGGCACAGAGATTCACATGGAGGATTTTCTTTGTGAGACAAAAAGAGGATCATGACCCTCAAGCTCATGACTAGAATGATATGATAATGAGCAATATAGAACAACCTCGGCTAGGTTACATAAAAATAATTAATTTTAATACATAAAAATAATTGTTTTCTTCTCAGTTACTGAATCCAACCCAATTCAATATACACTATGCTAAATGCTGGGGATACAATTAAAAAGAAAGACAAAGAGCCTGCAGTCATTTTTTAAAATTATGTTTAATGAAAAAATATTTTATTTTCCCAATTGCATGTAATAATAATTTTCAACATGTGTTTTCCAAAATTATAAGAGCCAAACCTTCTCCTTCCCTCCCTTCCCTCCCCCACTTGGAGATGGTAAGCAATTTGATCTAGGCCATACATGTATTATCATGCAAAACACACTTCGATATGGGTCATTGTTGTAAAAACACACTCCTATAAAACCAAAACCCCAAAATAAAACTGTAAATACACTAATGTGAAAGATAGTATGGTTTGATTCTCATCCATCTGACTCCAATAGTTCTTTCTCTGGCGGTGGAAAGCATTCCCTATCATAAGTCCTTCAGAATTGTCCTGGATCATTGCATTGCTGAGAGTAGCCAAGTTTTCACAGTTGATCATTGTACAATATTACCACTACTGTGTACAATGTTCTCCCGGTTCTGCTTATTTCACTCTGTATCATTTCCTGCAGATTTCTCTTTTTTTCCCTGAAATCATCTTACTTACCATTTCTTATAGCTCATTAGTATTCCATCACCAACATATATCACAATTTGTTCAATCATTCCCCAATTGATGGACATCCCTTCAGTATCCAGTTCTTTGCCACCACAAAAAGTGCTGCTATGAATGTTTTTGTACAAGTAGGTCCTTTCTCCTTTTTATGATCTCTTTGGGATAAAGACCCAATAGTGGTATTACAAGATCAAAGAAACCTGCAATTTAATTGAGGGAGGCAACATATAAAAGGAGGGAGCAAAAGTTGGGATCAGGATGGGGGGGGTTCCCAGAATCTTGTTCTGTGGGATTGATATCAGGCAGAACAGTAGATAGAGAGTGGAATGAATCAAAGTTTTTGTTCAAAGATGGCTTTGGCCTTTTGGTTGTTCTGCTTCTTGGATATTCTCATCTCTCTTTTTATGGTACGTGGTAGAGTGGAGAACTGCAGGATCTATTCTTCATTCCAATGAAGAAAATCTGCTTCTGTCAGGTAGATAAAAACCCTAAGTAAAAGTCATTGTTTTTCCTCTTGTTATACTGGGAATCTTCTCATGGATTTGGATGCCAAGAACAAGGATATAGGTCCAAATAGGCCTTCCAAGGACTTAAAAGTCCTTCCAGGAAAATTTCTGGGAGTCCTAACATAAAACCAATGTGAACCCAATTTTCAGGATTTGTCTTAGCATTCCAGTTCCTGTCTTCTTGGGACTAGAGGCTAAAAGAGATTGTCAGGGCACAGTTTGGGTATGCATTCCCTTTCTCTTTTGCCCATGGACATATGAAGAAAAGCCAAGGAAGATGGGAGCGTAATTCCCTGTCTATCCTGGGCTTGGACTTCTAGATCTCTCAGTCTCCCAAAAGCCATGTGAAAATCTTAGTCTGTGCCATTTATACCATAGCAGGAGGAATACTTAGGATCTTCTTCTGGATATTATTGCTGTCAAAGCCTATGGGTCGTTAGCTCTTGGGATTCTCAAAGAGAGGTAGCGTGAAAATAGCAGCCAGTGCAGGTGGAGGTTCTAGTCTAGATCAATCCCTCCATTGATTTGTCTGCAAGCATCCAATAAGTGCCTACAGTATACCAGGCAGTATGCTAGACTCTAGGGATTCAAATACAAAGAATGAAACAATTTCTACTATTGAGGAACTTATATTACTGCTCATTGAGTTTCAATTTTCATTCTTGTCCCAAGAGATGAAACAATTCCTATAATTTGGAGGAGATAGCAGGGACATATATAGATATAGATATACACACATACACATACATACAACATGAATATGAAGTTAAAAAGGAAAAATCATGTATTCTATTTCTTTTAGGACCCAGGAGACCAATATATACCAAATAGAGACTTTGAAAATATATATTTAATTATTGCCTTTTGTGTTTGTCATAGTCATTTATGGAAGAAAACCCTCCCCCACCAATAGCAGGTGCTAAATACATGTTTGTTATTGTTGAATTTGTTTAAATGTAGCAGCTTAACGAGATAGGCTGAATATTAAGGAGAGTTAAAGCTGGAGTTATCCTAATAGAGATCTTTATCTCTATTATCCAATCTAGGACAGTATTGGCTCAGGAAGAGATGATGTGGGGAAGATCTAATTCTGCCCTGTGCAGATTGAGTGAGATCAAGTCCGCAAGTCAGACTAAGATATCATAGAAAAAAGACAGGACTCCATAAATATCTGATTCAACTGTAGGCTTTCATCGTACTGTATACACTATCAGGTGTGCCCACAAATTCAAAAGTTGGAAGGATGTGTGCTCATCTACTTTACTGGGCTTTAGGCTTCATTCTAATCCTAAGAGACAAAGTAATGCCCATCATAACCCCAGGGCACAAGCCTTGCCCAGAATGGCAGGTGGATTCTGAGTGGTTCATTATGTTGGAGCTGATGCTGTTTTATCCTCAAGAGGACAAGGGAACTGGGGAACCCTTTACAAAGTAATCAATGTAGACTGCTTGGTCACTTTTAAATAAGACAATCCTGAGTCAACCAGCTAGAGCTGGTAACATTTTTGGTAATTATGATACGATCCATCATTCTGCATGTTTCTATCTGTGTGTACCCATGTGTCCCTTTAGAGGAAGGCATCATTCTACCCAGAATGCACTATTAGCAAGACTCTTAGAATAGACAGAGATAAGAAAAACCTTTTAATTTTATAAAATTGAATTCCATATATATATATGACCTCTAGTACTCCAGGAAACTTTCTAAGATTGTAAATTAGAGATCAGTAGCAAATTCATCTTGGTAGAGAAAAAAATGTTCACTCTCATCAGAAGTTCAGAAGTTCTTTAAACCGATGAAATCCAGATTTCTCTCTCTCTCTCTCTCTCTCTCTCTCTCTCTCTCTCTCTCTCCTGTCTCTTATACACAT
>NC_058135.1:28585450-28593482 GCF_016433145.1 Gracilinanus agilis
CTCTCTCTCTCTCTCTCTCTCTCTCTCTCTCTCTCTTTCTCTCTCTCTCTCTCTCTCTCTCTCTCCTTTCCTTCATTTCTTTCTCTCTCCCTGATATGATGAAGAATCTTGGACTGAATTTCTCTGAACTTTAGTTTTCTTCTCTGTAAGCTAAAGAAAGCAAGGCAAATATAGTCAGGATACACACACACACACACACACACACACACACACACACACACACTATAGTCTGGAAGACCTAGGTTTGAGTTTTGTCTCTAGCACATATGAGCTATGTGACCATGAACAAGTCATTTAACATTGGTGCTCAAGAGAATCTACATTACAAGTGAATTGCCAATCTGCTTTCCATAGTAGGAGTTCCTCATACTGATAAAATCAAAGACCCTGACTAAAAAAATGAAGGGGTTAAATGTCTCTAAAGCCTTTAACCCTATAATAACAATCACAAAATCACAGAATCTGAGAGTTTGAAGGGATCTCAGTAGCTATCCTGTCCAACTCCTACATGAAAGGAATCCTAGTTATAATATACCCAATAATAACTTATCCAGTCTCTGTTTAAGGACCTCCAAGGAAAAATAATTCACCATCTCTTCAGACAATCCATTCTGTTTTTGGATGGGTCTAATTTTTTAAAAAAGTTTTCCTGACATCAGAGATTCCCAAATTTCCATCTTTGCAACTTCTACAGGTTCTTCCTGGTTCTTCCTGTGGGGCCAAATGGACAAGTCCTTCACATGACTTCAAATAGCAGAATGAAGCTCTCCTTTCCTCCCTGGATCTTTTCTTGAGGCTAACCATTCCCAGATCCTTCAGCTGATCTTTATATGTCAGGGAAGCAAAGTCCTTCATCATCCTGGTTGTCTCCTTCTGGACATAGAGGGGAGAAGTGACTTCTCGTATTAGGAATTCCCTTTTTTTCTTACCTTCTGTCTTAGAATCAATATTTTGTATTGGTTCTGAGGTGGATGAGCAATAAGGGCTAGACGATGAGGTCCACTGTCCAGGGTCACAAGACTAGAAAGTATCTAGGACCTCCCATCTCTGGACCTGGCTCTCAAACCACTGAGCCACCAAGCTGCCTCCTGATTTCAGAAATTTAAAGTTATCCCTTTGCCACTCATGTTCCCTGCATATATGTCTCACCACCATTGTCCTCTAATTGTCTGCCCACTCTTCCCATAAATGCTCTGTGTTTTTGTAGGAAAGCAAGCCTGTCTAACTTATCCCATATACATCTTGTTTAGACATAATTGTTTTCATGTTGTCTCTTTGACTATACTGGGAACTCATGAGAGCAGGTGCTATCTTGGATGCCCAACAATTAGCCCTATGCCTTTGCTGTTGTTGAATCCTTTCAGTTGTGTTTGACTCTTCATTACCCCATTCAGGGTTTTCTTGGCAAAGATACTGAAAGTTTGCAATTTCCTTCTCATTTGACAGATGAGGAAACCAAGGCAAATAGAACTAAGTGATTTTTCTCAGGGTCACATAGCTAGTAAGTATTTGAGGCCATGTTTGAACTCACATAATTACTTATAACAATAGGTAGCATTTATATAGTGTTTTAAGGTTTGCAAAGCACTTTACAAACATTATCCCATTTGGTCTTTACAACTACCCTCGGAGGTAGGAATTAAACTATCATTCCTATTTTAGAGATGACAAAAGTGAGGCAGAGGTCAAGAGACATGCTCCTCGTAAAAAAGCTACATTTACTTCTTGGCTTGGAGTTAGGATTGGAATTCAAGTCTTCTGGACCCTAAAGCACATTGGAAGCAATCAGTTCCTGTAAAATTCAGAAAGAATATTCAATTCCATTACAGAAAAATTCCATTTGAATTTTAGCTTATGGAACCCAAAAAAGAAATTCTCCCCAGTCCCCAGTTCTGTTCTTCTATCTGGAAAATAGTTGGGTTGGCAGGAGGGTGGGTTAATTAATTACTAACCCACCTAGCCACTTCCCTTTCCCCCTTTCTCTTTCAGGATCAATAGGAAGGAACAGTCCTTGCTGATTGCCAGAAAACCATCACTGTTAAGACCCAGCAGTACTCCTAGCGCTTGTTTCTCATTAGGATTATTTCTGTGCTCATGCCAAACTGGGCTCCACCCATTGCCCCTTCCTTCTCCACATCCTCTCCGTCTTGTCAGCACTTTGCTATTTCTAGGTTAAGGAGCTCAGGCTTAAGAGACATGTCTCTGAGTCAGTAATAAAAGTTCTTAACCTGGGAAAGCAGAAAGACTTAGACCTGAAGAAGGAAGGGGAGTGGGAAGTAAGAGAAAACCTCGATGGGAATTAGCCTTGGTCCTGAAATGGGGAGCCCCCTAGTCTGCATCCCCCATTCAAATCTTCCTAGTATGACCTAATCTCTTTCAGAGCTACTTGTGTCTGGTGTCACATGGGGATCCCTTAAAGCCTCTCAGAACAATTGTAAATAAATCTCAGATTTACACTTTGCCTAGGGCAGAAGGGGATTCCGGGACAGAACATCAATGAATGCTTTCCACAAATAGCCACAGTGAAGACTAATAGTTCTTCTTCTTCTTCTCCTTTTTTTTTTTTGGTAAGAGTTATAGCATTTGGAATAAATCCACCTACCCCAGGGACTGTCAGCATGGCTCTGTCCCTGGTCCTGGATGTTAATCCCTTTTGCAAGGAATTTCCATCAAAATAAACGTCTGGGAAAAGGTAAGATTGATGCTTCTTTCTAGAACAGAGGTTCTTAACCTTTGTGGTATCATGGACCATTGGTCAGCCTGCTCAAACTTATAGGCTCCCTTGTCAAATAATATCTTTATATGATTGAAAGAAATACTAACTTTTAGTTAGATGGTCATAAAATCAATATGCAATTTCCCCCCATATTAGTTCACAACCTCCCTGTAATCCATCCATAGATCAGGTTCTCCAGGTTAAGGATTCTTGCTTTAAAGAACTGAGATGGCTCCTTTTAGCAGTATGATGAAACTTATGGAGCCCTTTCTCAGAATAATGTTCTTTTTAAATAATTGAAGGGGATTCTAACTTTCAATTAGAGGCCAGTAAAGTAAATACACAATTTCCCCCCCATCAGAGTTCACACTCGGTCCTGCAGTCTATCCACACACTATATCCTTAAAGTTAAAAACTTTTCTAAAGTCTTTTTCAAAAGACTGCTCTAAAGAAATAAGATGGTCATATAGTGGAGAAATATGAGAACTATTCTACGAAAGTAAAAGTTTTTCCTTAATTCTCCTAGGTTCACAAGTTACTAAATAAGAGTAAGCCAGTGATCCATGAACTATTTTTTAAAAACTCTTACCTTCCATCTTGGAATCAATATTATGTATTGGTTCTAAGACAGAAGAGTGGTAAAGACTAGGCAATGGGGATTAAGTGACTTGCCCAAGGTCCCACAGCTAGGAATTATCTGAGGTCAGATTTGAATCTAGGACTTCCCTAGCCATCTCTAACCATTGAACCACTTAGCAGACCCTGATTCATGGATTATTTTATTTGTATCCATAGCATTTAGTTTGGCACATGATATGTACTTAATAAATGCTTTTTAACTTGACTTCTAGGACCCTTTCCAAATCTGAAATGAAATAATTCTCCTGGTTCAGCTTTGACTAATTCTGCCATTTCCTGGCACTCAACTTCTAATTTCATACACAGTCTTACAGTTGAGGTACACCCTAAAAAATAGGTTGAACTTTTCTGAAAGTTAAAAATAAAAAAAAGTTCTATAAGGTGGCCATTTTATATCATGTGACTCATTTTTTTTCTTATTCATAGACAGATGTTTGTTCTCTACTATTTTGAAGCCTCTTGGACATTGCAACTTCATTTATTGCTTATATGCTTATACACACTATTTGCTGTCTATATTGCTCTATACTGAACAAATCTGAAAATTATAAAAAATCTGGAATTTTGTTTGAAACAATGGTTAATAAAATCTTTCTCTCATTAAAGAAATGAATAAACAAGATTATGTAAGGAATCAAAGTCTCCTTTTATACTCTCTAAGTCTGGAAAGGACTTTAGAGAATATATAGTTTCAACTTTTCAATTTATAGATGAAGAAACAGGCCACAGAGATGAAATTATTTACTCGGTGTTACAAAGATCACAAGTGACCAAGCCGTGTTTTAAATTCAAATCTTATATGCTTCATTGCCAGGGATCTAGCTGCTGACTTATGCGGTCTTTTGTCTCAGACTCAAAATTAATTCACTATGATAGATGGAATGTATATGGTTTGTTTTTGTTAGTGAGGAAGATGGATTGAGAGACAGCCTACCCATATTTGGTATTCACAGAAAGTATCTGGTATCCACCCCCAAGTTCAAAGAACAATAAATCAATCAGGCAATCACTCAATTTTTAAATATAAAAATGATAAAATAAAATCTGGTTCTTTGAAAAAAACTAATAAAATTGATTAATCAATTTGATTTTTTGAAAGAGGGCAGGAAATCAAATACAAAAAATTCAAAACCGACAAAGGAAAATCACTATAACATCTGAAGAAATAAAAAGAATGATCAGAGCCCACCAAGCACTAACAAAAATGAGAACACATACCAAAAGTAAAGGAAAACTGTCAAAAAACTAACATAAAAACAAATGAAAATCTTAAATAGCCAAATCTGAGGGAAAAATAGAACCAGTAATTAAGGAACTACCAGAGAAAAAACTCCTGCTCCTAAAGGACTCATGGGAAAATCTCATCAAACTCTAAAAGAATCATTAACATCAATACTACACAAATCCATCTCAAAAACTGAGAAAGTATAGATTCCTTTTGTGAGATAAATATAGTCCTAATAGTAAAACCATGGGAGGATAAATCAAAGAATGCTAGACCAATATAATTCACGGATATACATTCAAAAATTTTTAAACAAAATCCTGCCAAATGATAGCAATTTATCAAAAAAAAAATTCTTCATGATCACAAATTAGATTTGTACCAGTGGTACAAGGGTGGTTCAACAATTGAAAAACAATTAACTTAGTTAATAATATTTAAAACAATGAAGCAGTTTTTATTAAGTGCCTAGGAACCGCCAAGCACTAGGGATGAAATACACCCTGCCCCTGAAGAGTTAAAATCTACTGGGGTAGGGGGATAGGAATAGGAAAGGAAATAAATATTTGTCATAGCACCTACTGCGTGCCAGACACTATGCTAAGGACTTTACAATTATTATTTCATTTGATCCTCAGAAGAATGCTAGGAGGTAGGTACCAGTTATCTTCACGTTAACAGTTTTAAAAAACTGAGGTAAAGAGAAATTAAGTGACTTGACTAGGGTCATAGAGCTAGCAAGTGTCCGAAGCTACATTTGAACTCAGGACTTTCTGAATCCAGGTCTGGCCCTCTAATCACTGTGCCACCAGGGGAAACAACAAAATACACATATAGATACACACAGATTATATATGTATGTATATATATCTATATAGTATATATTATACACAATATACATGTAGTATATATTACATTAATCTTAAAATAAATTTATATACACATTAATTTATACGTAAAATAATATATACATATATTATATACTTTGTGCATCTATATACAGTAATATATACATAATATATATAATGTATGATTTAGTCATTCCTTGATACATTGCAGTTCACTGATCACGGCTTCACTGTATCATGGGTTTAAAAAACAAAACAAAAACCTAATTCCATATGATGGAGTTTTCACTATATGGAGGGATTTTGTGGATGAATACCGTACTGTACACAATGGCAATGCGGGGCGCCACCAAGGCTTGTGCAAGTTTGCCAGCGTGAGGCTGTGCCCGGCACGCTGTGGGCTGTGTTCCGTCTCCTGGGCGCTGATTGGCTCAGTGACTGGAGCATCGGTCTCTTTGCCCTCCCACACTCTGCCCCGACGTTCGGCCACTTCACACTGATGTCCGATTGCTATGCCTAGCTCTGCTCTGCGGTGTTGTGCTTTTGTGAAGTTTTCATAAAAGTTTGAATTTATTTCAAGCCGGACCTCCTGCACCTTCTAAGGCTTCTGGCAGTGAACCCTATTGTCAAATTAAATAGGTTTAAGAGTGTAAAAAAAAAAAGTGTAGAAAGTGTTCAGGAGTATATGAAGTGTTTATGAGAGTGTGGGAAAGGTTAATAAAAATGTGGAAAAGGTTTATAGGAGAGTGGGAAGGGTTTAGAACGCCTTAAAATCTATATAAACAATAAAATAAAGATAAGGCATCTACCTCATGGATTTTCACTTATTATGGGGTGGGGGGAATGGGGTCTCTGGAACTTAACTCCTGTGATAGGTGAGGGATCACTGTATATTGGGGCAGCAAAGTAATGCAGGGGATAGAGAGCCAGGTCTGGAGTCAGGAAGACCTGAGTTCAAATCTGGTCTCAGATACTTTCTAGCTGTGTGACCCTGAGCAAGTCACTTTACCATGTTTGCCTCAATTTCCTTATCTTTAAGATGAGCTGGGAAAGGAAATGGTAAATCACTCTGTTATCTCTGCCAAGAAGACACTAAATGGGATCCCAAAGAGTCAGACAAAATGAAAAACAACTGAATAGCAGCAATATAGAATATATGTGTGTGTATATATATATATATATATATACACATTGTGTATACACATAAACATACAATGTATATGAATAGCTATAAAATAGATGCATGGTAATTTCTGAGTGAAGATGCTACATCTGGGAGGAACAGGAAAGTCTTCATGCAGAAAGGAGACTTACTTTGAATTTTAAAAGAAAGTAAGGCTTCCCAAAGATGTAGGAAATGAAGGAACGCATCCTAAGTATGGGGGACAAATAGTTCAAAGGAATGGGCATAGTAAATGGACCACAAGGTCTGAGGGAAAAATTGAAGGCTAGTCTGGCTGGACCATACAGTGTGAAGGGGAATAATATATAATAAAACTATATAGTTAAGTTGGGAGCAGATTATGAAGAATTTTAAGTGCTAAACAAGGGACTTTTGACAAGGGACTTTTAAAAAATAAGGTGTCCTTGAAGCCTATGGATTTGAAGAATGATATGACTTGTTTATTTTGGTATATCTTTGGGGGTTTTGGTTTTCTAAAATTACTCACTTACACAAATGAATAATATGGAAATATGTTTTGTGTGATAATACACATATAACCCAGATGGAATTGCTTGCCAACTCTGGAGTGGGGATGGAAGAAAGGAGGGAGACAATATGGATCATAGGACTTTGGAAAACTTATGTGGAAATTTGATATTAAAGTAAAAAATTTAATAAAGAAAAAAAGAAGCGTGACATGATCAGATTTTCATTTTATGAAAATTAATGGCTAAAATGGATACAAGTTAATTAAGGGTAAATTGGAGATGAGATGAGAATTAAGTTACGAAGACAAATGAGGAGGCTCTTATAACAGTCAAGTGAGAGATACTGAGGGCCTGAATTAGCAAGGCACTTGTGTGAGTGGAGAGAAGTATCTGAAGAATGGGTAGGAGAGGTGTTATGGAGGAAGAATTGACAAGATTTGACAATTGGTTGCATGTATAGAGTGAAGAAGAGTGAAGAAATTGCCAATCTAGGTGCATAAAAATATGGTGGTGCTCCTGACAGAAATAGGGGAGTTAAGAAGAAGGATGGTTTGGAAGGATAAAGAAAATGAATTCTGTTTTGGAACTGTTGAATTGAAGGTTATTTGGGATGTCTCATTTAAAATGTCCAGCAGGCAGTTGGGGTGTATAAGACTGGTAATCAGGAGAGAGAGAAGGGCTGGATACATAGATCTGAGGGGCATGCTGCTTAGAGCTAAAAATTAGCCCTATGGGAACTGAAGAGTCTAGGACAGTGCCTCCGTGAATACCTACAGTTAGGGAATACATTATAGATAGATGATGGTCAATCAAAGGACTGAGGAGTGGTCAGACAGGTAGGAGGAGAACACACACATGCACACACATAAATATACATAAAGAGAGAGAGAGAGAGAGAGAGAGAGAGAGAGAGAGAGAGAGAGAGAGAGAGAGAGAGAGAGAGAGAGAGAA
>NC_058135.1:28596057-28618011 GCF_016433145.1 Gracilinanus agilis
TGAGAATTGGAAGATTAAGTCTCTGATTTTGCATTTCTGGCTAAGTAGTCAATTAGAGAACTCTTTTCACATTCTAGTACAAATACTTCAAAAATGAATGCTTCCATGGCTGGAAGGTTTTCATCTCAGAGGAAACATCATCAACAACAAAAATCATACAATAACTAGCACTAATATGGTGCTTTAAGGGTTACAAAGCACTATATATATATATATATATATATATGTGTGTGTGTGTGTGTGTGTGTATAAAATACATTTGTATAAAGCACTATAAATGTACATATATAATATAATGTATTATATATATAACTACATATAATACATTGAAATTGGAAAGAAATGATATATTATTCATCTACCAGTTAACAAAAAGTTTGCTCTACTATAGCAGGGGCAGGACATCTATAGCATTGAGGGTTTATATGCTCAGTAAGGCTGTGACTTTGATTCACTTGAGCACAGTTTTCCTATCCCTTGGCTGCCCCAAATGGCCCATGGTCAGAAGTCTAAGGGAGACACTAGAGCCCCTCATATCCAGGCTATTTTTGGTATCTACATGGCTGTGCCAAAGGTTTGAACCTGAGTTCACTGAGGTTCAAACTGAATATACATAAATATATGTAGTTATCTGGTCATTTTCAGTTTTCATGACCCCGTTTAGGGTTTTCTTGGCAAAGATACTGGAGTGGCTTACCATTTCCTTCTCCAGCTCATTTTATAGATTAGGAAACTGAAGCAAATGGGGCTAAGTGACTTGCCCAGCATCATGCAGCTAGTGTCTGAGACCAGATTTGAACTCAGTCTTCCTGACTTGATTCCATCATGCCACCTAGCTGCCCTCTTTATATACACGTTATCTTTTTTTGATCATCACATCAAGCAAAGAGAACGTTTGGGCATCTTTCAAGGAATGGTCCGTCTAGGCAAGTTCACATTTATTACACTTAAGCAAAGATATATTATGAAGTGAAAAGGGAGGTGAAAGTGTGACTCCTACAATTACATGAATTACTCTTGAGGATGTTTGCCTCTGCTACAATGCAATTGGCACTTTTAATCCTCCTCCATAGTAACTACCCCCAAATTCTCCAAGTATGTTTTTTTGGGATGAGTTTTCTGAGTCCCTGTTGAATCTGAGAGCACCATGAGGGCTGTTATAATAATAACTAACATTTATATAGAACTAAAAGAAAGACCAGATTTTTCCCAAGGTCATGAAGCTAGAAAGAGGTGGCACCTTGTTTTGAATGTGAGTCTTGCACACAACATCCTGGACTTCTTTCTACCAAACTACAGTGGTCTCCTAGCAATCGCTTCCAAAATACACTTAATTTCACTTGAGGAGTAAATCTCTTCTCCTTTTACCCCCAAAACGGACAACGAAAACACTCTTCCACCTTGCTCCCCCAGGAACAATAATTCTCCTTTGTATGATTTTCTGGCATTATCACAGCCTTCAAGGCAGCAGTGCTAATTCAGAGATGGTACCGCCGCTACATTGCCCGCCTGGAAATGAGGAGACGATGTACGTGGAGCATCTTCCAATCTATAGAATATGCAGGACAACAAGATCAGGTCAAGGTACACTGGCTGGGAAGCATTTCAAGGGCTCCTTTCTTGCCACATTTTTCAAAGTAGCCAGGGTCTCAGTCACTCTTGTGTTTGGATCTCATCTCTAATTGAAACTTCTCTCTTCTGCAGCTTCACGATTTCTTCAGCTACCTTGTAGATCACTTCACACCCAGTGGCCACGGTGAAAGTGAGTATGATCTCCTATGGAACTTCTTATGGCACCTGGCCCTCATAAAACAGGGTTTAGAGGTTGTGTATGTTCAGAGGTAAGGAATTAGGTGGTGCAAAGAAAATCTAAAGGAAATAGATGAGGAGGAATGTCAAGTCATGGATTCATAGGAATTCTCTTTTCCCAATTTTCTTCCTTCTCTGTTTGGGCAGAACCATCAGATTTCTGCCCTAAATTGGACAGGTTATGATTTCTGCCTAGATTTGTTTCCATGGAGATAGATATTCACACATAGATACTCTCTCATTACCCTTATTCTCCTTTGCAGCTAGTTACTCCCCTTTGAAATTCTCTCCTCTGGAGACGTTTTATTAATAAGGCATATCTGTGAAGTCAGAAGACAATGACATTGCATGGTGCCCTTCCCTCCCAGCGTCCTGTGCTCAGAAATGACCCCTCAGCTCTCTCTTTTCCTACCAAAGTTCCCATGCCTTCGACGAATTTCAGGAAGGTGTTAAGAGACCCAGTAGATCCGGTCTATGAAATAAGGATGTTACACGTCCAATGTTTCTCATAGCTCTCACTTGCATCATCAGTGTCCCAGGAGGCTTTACCAGAATCTTTTCTGTCCTGATTAGGAAATTTGCTTAGCTGCATGTTCACCGAGAAGAGACTCCTTAAAGACTCTGAGATGGAAAAATACTGTGACTATGAATCCATAGAGGTGCCAGACTATTACACGGGGCCCCACATCTCCTTTCCTCTTCTGCCTGACCACGCGACTGCCTTAGTGGAAGCTTTCAAACAAAAAAAAGTAAGCGTTTTAGGTGACTGAGGATGCTGCCCAGAGCAAAAGACCCCGATGCCTTTTTAGGTACAAAGAACCAAATAGCAAACTCAAGTAAACACTCCCAGACTCCTGCCGTATGGGGAGGGCACCAGCTCAGGAGGGAGCATTGCATTCTCTTCTCAGCCACCATCTCTTAGAAGACGAGACTGGAAAGCCTGCATCAGTGCCTGTACTCTGTAAATCCATTATACATACATATATGTGTATATGTATCTATGCATGGATATTTCTATATATGTATTTGCATACAGCACATTTATATATATACACAATTAATTATTAATTACATTGGCATATTCACACATATACATGTGTATGTGTGTTTTTATATATATGACATGCACATGTCTGGTACATGTGTAGATATTCATGTGTGTAAATAAGCATATGTCGAGTGTAGGCATGTCTATTATGTGTATATGCTAGAATATATAGTATATGTACACATATAGGATATACCATGTATGTACATATACATCATGTATATGTATATTATATGTGTGTGTACATGTGTATATACACATGGTATTGTGTAATTAGAATTTGTACCCCAGGACTCTCTCTCCCAGCATTCCATGATCATTCTCACATTACATACTAGCATAGGAAGGATATAAGTTTTGTGTGATCCTGCCCCTCTCTCTCTTTTCCCCTTATCGCAGCTAGGAAAGGTGTTTTTATGCCAAGCAGGAGAATTTTACTCACGTATTACTTACTCGGGCTTTTTCTTTTGTTCTTTATTCCTTCTACTTGAAGTGATTATTATAAAATATAATACCTGGAGCTATCGAACATTAATATCTTCTTTGTATATACATAATGTATACTATATAAGTATGCCAACATATAGACATACACACACTACATGTGTGCATATGTATACTATGTGTGTCTATACTACATATATACACACATATACAGTATATAATAGGTTTATATGCTAGCATATCTAGTATATCTACATAGAGTATATAAAATGTATATTTAGTGAATCTATGTGTAATATGTATTATGTGTGCATATATTATATATGTATACACATGGCATGTATAATATATGGTATATAATAGGTATCTACGTGAGTATATATAGTATAGGGTTTCCAATCCCCAATCCTTGACCTTGTTATCCTTTCCCTACTTACAGATAAAAGAGTGTTTAACAACAAGTACCTTCCTGAGTGGTCTTTCTATCATGGCCCTTGGGAAGGGAATCAAACGCAGTCAGATCCTGAATATTATCCAAGGCTGATCAATAGCCCAATACCAATTTATCCAACCCATCTGGAAAGGCTACCCATCTATCTAACCTCTCAAGGGTCCTTGCTTGGGCAGCTGTTAAAGTAATTCTAACAGGTTATCAACCAAACCTGTTAGAGAGAAGGGGATAACTTATAGCAGCAGTCAGGGTGATAGGAGTAGGTGTTTCTCCCACCAACTGCAGCTGAGGAGATCATAGATAGATACACATCATCACCATCATTATACATATATCTCCATTACTATCCTATATTTCTTTAACAGTATGTATCTGTAAACATATAAACATTTATACATATAAACATATATAAACATAAACATATCATGTATATATAATATGTATCTAGAGCCAGTATACATGGTGTATTCTACATGTACATATGGTGAATACTATGTATATATGCTAGTATAGACATACACATATACGCTCTATATAGCATATAATACATAAATATAGTATATCTCTACATACCTAGAGTATATACCATGTATATTTAGTGTATATGTGTGTATACTTGTATATATACACAGTATATATGCCAATAGATACACATAATATATAATATAAACAACATAATATACTATGACATAACATGATATGACACAAATATGATATGACACAACCCAGCACAGCACAACACAACAATATAACATAACATAACATAATATATAGACATGGTATATATCAGTGACTCCCAAAGTGGGAGTCCAGGGGGTGGTGATGGCCACATTTTTTTGGTATTACATTCTATTCTGAGTTCAATAAAGAGTTTCATAATTTCTAGGGGGCGCTAAGTAATATTTTTTTTGGAAAGGGGCCGGTAGGCCAACAAAGTTTGGGAACCACTGGTATATATGATGCATATATACCAATATATACATGCACTTTTTATATATTTTATATAATTTTATATTATATATTTTACATATACACACATATAATATACAGCATATGCTCATACATATATCTACATACATAGAATATATACCATGGATAGATAGATAGTGTATATATGTGTTTGTATATGTGTGGTATATATATTATGTGTGTGTATATAGTTATCCCTCATTATATTGCTATTCACTTATCATGGCTTCCCTGTATCATGAGTTTAAAATATATATATATATATACATATATAATTCTGTATCATGGCATACTTTTGGCTGATGGAATGAAAGGTAACCAACCACAGCACTGTGTTCTGTATCCTGGACGCTGATTGGCTCAGTGACTGTAGGTTCATAAGGGTGTAGAAAAAGTTTATAGCCTTAAAATAGATATAAATAATAAAATAAATATAACGCCGCTACTTTGTGGATTTTCACCTATTACAGAGGTCTCTGGAACTTACGTTCCTGCAGTACCTGAGGGATCCCTGTAGATGATATATATGCTAATGTATAATATATAGAATATAACAGGTCTCTACGTGAGTATTTCTAGCACACACACACACACATATAGTGCATATATGCCAGTATACAAGGCTTATACTTTATATACAGATAGCGTATATATATCATATATATAGTATATACTTGTGTATATATATACACACATTGTACATACTACATATCTATTGTATATAGTGCCAGTCTGCACACACACAATGTATATAGAGTGTATTATAAATAGAATATACTATGTATGCTAGCATATACGTAGTATCTGCCATGTATATATAGCATGCATATGTAATAGCTTATATCCGAGTTGCATGCCTATACACAGTGTATATCTACACACATGTTAGCACAATCTAACATGTATACCACCTGCACATATACATGCATGTATATATACATGCACATGACACGTGGTACCTATACATGTGGTGTGTGCCCACATCTTCTATGACCTGAAGAGTGTCATGTATTAGAACAAGCCTTGCACTTGGATTCGGAGTAGCTGAGTACTACCATCCAATCTTTGTAACTGTCTGTCTGTCTGTCTGTCTGTCTGTGGGTCCTGACCTCTTAGTCTACAAAATTCAAGGGTAGGATTAGATGACCTCCGTGGTCTTTTTCCAGATTTAAAAGTTCTGGTTCTCTAGGAGATGGTGTGGTACAGCCACTCAACAAGCATTTATTTGCTTTTTTTTTAAATACTTAACTTAGAATATCTTAGAACCAATAACAAGTATTGGTTCCAAGTCAGAAAAGCAGTAAGGGTATTAGGGATCAAATGACTTGCCTGAGCAAGTCATACAGCTAGCTAAAAGTATCTAAGGTCAGATTTGAACCCAGGTCCTCCCAACTCTCTGTGGGCTACCTAGCTGCACCCCTATATATATACACATATGTGTGTATATATATATATATTAAATTAAACAAGCATTTATTAAATACTTATTCTATATAAGGAATTGTGTTAAAAGCTGGGGCAACAAAGATATATCAGTTAATCTTGATTCTCCAGGAGCAGAGTGGTTTTGGAACCAGGAAAACCTGGGTTCAAGTCCTGCCTGTGACATACCCTGGCTGTAGTGTGTGACCAAGGGCAAATCCATGATATCTCCTGGTGCTCTTGGCAATCTGCCAAGACTTTAAGTGGCAGAGAAGGTGCCAGTCTGAATTTCCTCATTGGAGAGTTCTGTTCACTATCCTGTAATCTTAAGAAAGTTTGCTGTATCCTAAGCTGTAACTTTTTAAAATCTGGCATGACTCAAGAAAATGGAAAATGGAATTTGGGGAGGAAGGGGTCTTTTAGTTGTAACTCAGATGATAAGAAGGTGTGACCGTAGGGAAAGGAGAAGGCATTTGGGCCAATAAATTCAAAGATCTAGAAGGGAATGAAATTCAAAGGAGTATAGGAGCTCCAGGTACCTTCTAGGACTCAGCATCCAGATTATTTGGAAACACTCAAAGAGTAAATCTCGGGCCCTCTCCCCTCAGAAACACTCCTCATGTTTTTCATCCTCTTTCCCAAACCCTGCTTTTTCTCCCAGTAGCAGCTACATGCTCGGTATGTCTTAAATATTCTGCACGAGGCCAGGAAGCATCTCATACAACTGCCAAATATCAACCACATCTCCACCTGCTACAGTGAGGAGATCACAGTGTGTGGTAAGTAAGAGCTAGGGCATATAGAGAAAGTCTTTATTGTTTGGAAGCACCAAAGCAGAGGCTTTAAATTGAATAATAACCATGAAAAGTTCTCATTAAGGAGAGGGGAGCCAGGTGCAGTATGTACTCATAGCAGGACTTTGTTATGCTTCAGTGAAAAGATACATGTAGCCTGGGTCCAGAGGCATGCTAGTAAATGTTTAACAACCAGCTCTCTGAGCGGGGGCACAAATGTAATACAAGACATACTGTTATGTTTAATCTCCACTAATATTTTCTCCATCATTTTCTTAAGTCTAGAAAATGAACAAAACAATTAATCAAACTCTGATTTGGAACATTTGCCCACTTTCAAAGTATAAATACTCTCAACTGGTCTCACAGGTTGACTGGGGCTGGTTCCAGTACATCCCTGCCTGAGAACCTCACAAGATCATGAGCCGTCATCAATATTTTTTTTTTATCAGACCAACCAGAAAACACCGTTACCCTGAGGAAAAAGACATTTTAGAGTACTGCAAAATAAATAGAGAAAATATTTTAAGCCTCTCTCCACCCCATCTACAACACTTACTTCCCATTCCAATTCATTTAAAAAATTTTATTTTTATTGCCATATCGGTCATATTTGTAAGAGCAAAGTCATGCATAACTAAAACCCCAAAATAAAACCAAAATACATGGGTGTGAAAGATGAGTCTAACATTTCTCTGGAGGTGGAGAGCATTCTCCATCATAAGTCTTTCAGGATTCTCCGAAATCATTGCATTGCTGAGAGTAGCCACATTTTCAGAGATAATCATCATCCAATATTGCTGTATTACCGTGTACCACGTTCTTCCAGTTCTGCTGATCTCACTTTGCATGAGTTCATGTAATCTTTCCAGCTTTTTCTGAAATCATCTTGCCTATCATTTCTCATAGCACAATAGTCACCAACATGTACCACAATTTGTTCAGCCTTTCCCCAATGATGGGCATCCCTTCAGTTTCCAATTCTTTGCCACCCCAAAAAGAGCAGCTATAAGTACTTTTGTACGAGTAGGTCCTTTCCCCTTTTTTATTATCTCTTTGGGATACAGACTCAGGGTATGCACAGTTTTATAGCCCTTTGGGCATAGTTCCAAATTGCATTCTTTCTACTGGCAGAAGAGGGCAAATATTTAGGGAACATGTTTGAACAGGTAAAACTTGTAATCAGAGCGACTCATCCTCTCTGGTTTCATATGATCCCATTGCTGGGACCACTTTGCTTATTTCCCCCAAGTGCTTCCAATATTGTCTGATGACCTTGAACTGCTTTTTTGCTGCTACAGCAAATTGCTGGTCTAATCTTTCCACTAAACAGCCATCTGCTGGCGTATTCTTTTGCCTTAAATGACTATCTGCAGATCTAGCTAATGAACAGTTGTTCACTGCTGCTGCCACCTGTGGGTTCGCTGTTGAAATGCAACTTCCATGGGTGCTTTTCCTTGTTGGGGATGGCAACTCGGTCTCATACACCATCTCATCTCTTTGCCACAGCCAGACAACCACCTAGAGACACCCCTCAGTATTAACTCTACCTTTTAAACAACTTTTCTTCTGCCTAGATTACCACAGCTTGGATTCACTCTAATCTTAGAAATAGGGTGAAAAAATTCCTTTCAACTCCCAACTCTCCAGGTTAGCCTGGGATCTTCACTGATGCTGTCAACGAAGTTGCTGTTATTCCCACATACAACATTTCCTTTATATAGTTCTCTCTCTGAAAAACATTACATTCATTACCTCCATTTGTTGCTATTCCTATAAGCAAGAAAATGCTATGCATTATAATAAGATCAAGGATTTCTTCAGGGCGGGCGCACGTGTGCATCTTTTTTTTTTTTCTATTTAGAGTAAAATTAGGAAGAGTGAAAAACATCAATGGAAACTGATTCTTTTTTCTCTCTCTTTGTTAGGAGACTTACATGGCCAGCTGGACGACTTAATATTTATATTTTACAAGGTACAATATTCAGTAAAACACATAGATTATGCATTTTAAAAATGTTTAACTATAGTTGAAAAATGTTTTTTACTAGATGCTACTATGACAAGGGAGTAAGTAACTTAAAATCTCAGAATTTCAGAGTTGGAAGGGAAGGAAGAGGCAGTTGGGTGGTTCAGTAGATAGAGTAAGAAACCTGGAGTCGGGAAGAGCATAGTTCAAATCTTACCTCAGACACTAACTGCATGACCTTGGGCAAGGCACCTAGTCTCTGCCTGCTTCAGCTTTCTCATCTATAAAATGAGGACGATAACAGAACCTTCCTTAAAATGTTGTTGTGAGGGGGGCAGCTGGGTAGCTCAGTGGATTGAGAGCCATGCCTAGAGATGGGAGGTCCTAGGTTCAAATCCAGCCTCAGACACTTCCCAGCTGTGTGACCCTGGGCAAGTCACTTGACCCCCATTGCCTACCCTTACCACTCTTCCACCTATAAGTCAATACACAGAAGTTAAGGGTTTAAAATAAAAAAAAAATCTTTAAAAAAATAATTTAAAAAATGTTGTTGTGAGGATCAAATGAGTTAATTGGTACATTGCAAACATTGTACTATTCAAAGACAGCTAGGTGTCGTGACAGATTGAGAGCCAGACCTAGAGAAAGATGTCTTAGGTTCAAATTTGGCCTCACACATTTACCAGCTATGTGACCCTGGGCAAGTCACTTAATCACCATTCCATAGCCCTTTTTTTTTTTTTAACCCTTGTATTTCGGTGTATTGTCTCATAGGTGGAAGATTGGTAAGGGTGGGCAATGGGGGTCAAGTGACTTGCCCAGGGTCACACAGCTGGGAAGTGGCTGAGGCTGGGTTTGAACCTAGGACCTCCTGTCTCTAGGCCTGGCTCTCACTCCACTGAGCTGCCCAGCTGCCCCACCCATCCATAGCCCTTTTAATAACTCTTTTGTCATGGAACCAAAACTTAGTATTGATTCTAAGAAAGTTAGGGTTAAAAAAATACTATACAAACATGAACTTATTACTATTATTAGAGGCTACCTTATCTAAACTATATTCTAACAAAATTCTCCCAAAATGAAACTTTTAATATTTGTTGTGCCATGGATATCTTTGGTCTGGCCAGTCTTATGG
Source organism: Gracilinanus agilis (assembly GCF_016433145.1). Lineage (NCBI taxonomy): Eukaryota > Metazoa > Chordata > Mammalia > Didelphimorphia > Didelphidae > Gracilinanus > Gracilinanus agilis. Next base: position 28,606,099 of record NC_058135.1, read on the forward strand.
ACCACTTTTAAAATAATGCTTTTAAATGCATCAAATGAAATTAATAATATTATAAAGGAAACTGACAATACTGAAATATAGTTATAAAATTTTTTTTAAGAAACAAGTTCACATGTGTGACCCTGGGCAAGTCACTTGACCCCTATTGCCTAGCCCTTACCACTCTTCTGCCTTGGAGCCAATATACAGTATTGACTCTAAGACAGAAGGTAAGGGTTTAAAAAAAAAAAAAAGAAACAAGTTCACAGACCCCCACTTTAAGAATGTTTTTAAAAACATACCTGACAAATGATCATGTGATATTTGCTTAAAGATAGGTATTCCCTGGTACCCTCTTTGTATCTATTGAAGTAAGCCATTCAGATTTTAACTATTTCTGTTTGTTAGGAAGTTTGGCCATATATCAAGCCCAAAATGTCTTCTTTGAAACTTTGAAACTTCCAGAGGCACTACATAGCATGAACTTCCAAGATTCTTCTAATGCAACATTTTAGAACTTTTAGCTTACATAAAATAATAAACAGAAAGGATTTACCATCCAACAATCAATTTTCTCTTTTTTTCTGATAAGAAATAATAGAGATCCTAAACTTTCAAGAGAAATAAGTTAAAGTTTCTTCCATATGCAGCACCGTTGGATAGTTATATGTACCATATAATATAATAATCATATAAAATGATTCATAGTGTTATAAAGCAATTACATAATAATAGGTCTACCACATAGATTTATAGCATATCTTTCTTGTAATGAAGAATAAATGAAGAAAAAAAGCACTTGTTAAACACTTGAGATACAAAACATTTTGTTCTGTGCTCATGATAAAAATAGAAAAGTCAGATAGTCCCTGCCCTGCTCTCCAGGAGCTCACATTCTAATGGGAAGACATATAGGGAAGACTTCAGACGGAAAGGTCCCATGGTCCTTTGGGTATAGCAGCAAAGCAGATGTTAATGCCTCTTCTTTACAATGCCAAGTCTACTTTTTAAATATCAGTTTCTCATGTTGAACTCTGATGGTACCAAGGACTTTGGTGGTAAGAACTTTCTTTTCTCATCTTCATTTTGTAGCAGGTATTGTAGAAGAAGTTGATAGGTTGTATCTCCACAAGAGAGGCTCCCTGGACAATGTCTGTGGGAGCCAGACTGGTTACAAGTTTGGTCATCTAGAGGGCACTAGTCCAGGGGCTCTTAGAATTACCAATCTATTGCAAGCAACTGGTGTTGGTGAGTCTTTTCTACGAGGGTTGCTCCCCTCAGTGATAACAGGACTGAAAGCAGGACCATTTGTCTTTTGTCATTCAGTTGTTTCAGTCATATCTGAATCTTCACAATCCTGTTTGGAGTTTTCTGGGCAAAGATAGTGGAATAGTTTGTCATTTCATTCCCCAGCTTACTTTACAGATGAGGAAACTAAGACCAACAAAGATTATTATCCAGAGGCCCTAGGAATTTCAGTGTTCCTAGATCAAGGGTTGGGCAAGTAGGGGGTACAGTGGATAGACCTATGGCTTCTGGATATTGGGTCATGTCTACTGGCATTTCAGAGGATATGGAGGTCAAGGTATGTGTTGGTGATGATTTATTCTCCCTAGCACATGCTGCTTCCTCTATCTCCCTCAGATTGCATGGCTGCTTCAGTTAAGCTGGCTCGCCTGTCCCATTGGCAACAGCAGTTGGAGGTGGGGATGATGGACCTTTTCTCCAGTGAGTTTGATCCTTTGAGTTGTAAGAGGGGAAACTATATATTTAAGGTATGGTTGCCAGAAATTGGATTAACTCGATTTCAAATTATAATAGACCCAAGTCAGGATGACTTTTATGGAAGTTTATTTACAATTAGGAAGATAGAAGGTAGGGAAATGTAAAGGATGCAGGGGACAAGTTGAGAACAGATGCTTTTATTCCTAGGGCTCTTGGACTTACATGCCCGTCTATGGCAAGTGATTTATGATGGGTCGTTCTGGCTATAAGATGGCAGCTCTTTCTTAAAGCTTTGCTCAACTCAAAGAAGCTGGAGTCAAAAGGCATGGATTCAAGTCATGATCCTATCCCTTAGTACCTTGAGCAACTCATTTCTTCTCTCTGGAATGCAGGTTTCTCCTCTGTAAAATGAGGAGGATGGACTATATAAACTCTAAAGCCTTTTCCAGCTCTAACATGCTGTGATTCCATTACTTTAACTTTACTAAAAAGAAGTCAAAAGTAAGAATAATCTGTTTCTTCCATAATTTGGTGGACATAATAGATATTCTGGTAGCTCAAGATCATTGAGAAAAAGTACTCATCAAGTGTGTATTTGAATATAGCTGATCTCAGTGTTGCTGGGTATGGTTTTTGCTGGGTAGAGGGAAGGTTGTTCCAGCCAAGATGGTTATAACTGATGATAATTCCACTCAATTTCTTATTAATTTTATGAATTTATTGAATCTAATGAACTTATTAACTGCCTATTGCATGCCAAACCCTATGAGGTAGGCCTTTGGGGTATATACACAAAAAGGGAAACAATCCTTGTCCTCAAGGAGCTTATACTCTCCTGGAGCAGCAAATGCTCATCACATGTTTCAATCTTGAATTTAAAACCAAGATGCATATTCCAGCAAGATAAGCCATTCATTCTCCTTCCAAAAAGAGGGCAAAGAATGTCCCTCTCACTTCTTTCCCCAATTCTTATTTGTTTTGGAGTAAATATAGGCAAATCCATTGAAAGTCTGAGTTTATCGTATGTATACACACATATAACATATACATGCATTTACATGTAAGTATATAATGTATAAACAACATAAATATTGTGTCACAAAAATCTGTCATATCTATGTATGTCTATACAAATATATACACACATATGCACAAAACACTAGCATTTATATAGATGGTAAGGTTTGCAAAGCACTTTTCAAATACTATCTCATTTTATCCTCATTAATCCTGGGAAGTAGCTATTATTCTCATGCCCATTTTACAAGGAAACCCTTTCCCAATCCCTCTTAATTCCACTACCTTCCCTTTACTGATTATTTCCATTTATTCCATTATTTCCATTCCTGTATATAGCTTGGCTTACATGTAGTTTCCCCCGTTTAATTGCGAGCTCCTCAAAAGCAGAGGCTGTTTTTTGACCTTTCTTCTATCTCCAGTGTTTAGCACTGTGCTTGGTATACAGTAGACACTTTGTAAATATTTATTGACTGGCTGGTACACCAATATTTGGCATGTTTGAAGCTTAGTTTGGCTTCCCTTTTTGTTGGATTTGTATGGCTTATGTATCTATATTATGTTTTTTTTCCCTTTCCTTGCTTTGAAGATAAACTATAATCTGTTGGTTCTAAAATTCCAGAAATATCTGATGACATTTTCCCCTCTCTTTTTTCTATTAAAATATCAGAAACACATTTTGGGGGGGTCTTAAATAGAACTTGGGCTGTATCCAGGTTTGGGGGCCCATCTTGTAAGATGCTCCTATTTCTTTTAACTTTGTTTTTCTTCTGTCTTTGCCTTTTTCTGATTATCCTTTGACTATGTTTTCTTGTTATACAGAATGGCCTTCCATCCCCTGAAAGAGCCTATGTGTTCAATGGTGACTTTGTGGATAGAGGCAAAGACTCAATTGAGATTTTGATGATTCTCTTTGCCTTCATGTTGGTTTATCCAAAGGAGTTCCATCTAAACCGAGGAAATCATGAGGATCATATAGTCAATTTACGGTATAGAAACAAAAGATACTTGGGTCTTAGATGAGCACTTGAGACTAGAGCAAAAAATTCCTTTTATAAATCCTTAATTGTATTTCTCTACATGTCCTTTTTAAAGAATTGTTGTATCCTAAATTTCACAAATACCCCCAAAAATGAATATTTCTACATGTAAAGTAGAACAGAAAAAGAGTGTTATATAGTAATTTCTATTATGTATAGCTTTTTTTCTTTTAAAAACTATGTAATAGAGGGGGCAGCTGGGTAGCTCAGTGCACTGAGAGTCAGGCCTAGAGACAGGAGGTCCTAGGTTCAAATCCAGCCTCAGACACTTCCCAGCTGTGTGACCCTGGGCGAGTCACTTGACCCCCATTGCCCACCCTTGCCACCCTTCCACCTAGGAGCCAATACACAGAAGTTAAGGGTTTAGAGGGGAAAAAAATAAATTAAAAAATCTATGTAATAGAGCATCTAGGCAGCTCAGTGGATTGAGAACCAGACTCGGAAATAGGAGGTCCTGGGTTCAAATTTGACCTCAGACATTTCCTAGCTCTGTGACCTGAGCAAATCACACAACTCCCTTAACCTAGCTCTTATCATTCTTCTCCCTTAGGACCATTACACAGTATTGATGGAAAGTTAGGGTTAAAAAAAAAACCCTATGTAATAGACTCAACCTGTTGCTTTCAAAGCTATCTTATTAGGTTTTGTTTCCTTCAAAACTTTTTTTCTGTGTATTTTAATATTTCAATGGTCCTCTTTTTCTCTTTTCTTTTCTTCTCTCTGTCTCTATCTCTGTCTCTCTGTCTCTGTCTGACTGTCTGTCTGTCTGTCTGTCTGTCTATCTTTGGCTACAAGTTCTCCTATCCAATTTCCCTCTCCATGAAAGAAAGAAAAAACACAATCTTTGTAATAAATGAGCTTAGTCAAACAAAAAAACCTCCAAACCACATGATGGCCAGGTCCAAATGTGTGTGTGCATCATTTTGTCCCATAAACCAATCCATCACTATTCTGTCTAGAGGTGGATAACAAGGAGGGAACTATTGGTAAATGAACAAGTGCTTGGAGAAGATGGAGGAGAAATGTATGCACAATACCTTTTAAAGTTAAATATGTATTATTAACATTTTCTCCATCCCTTTCTATAGAACAATCAACAAAGCAATGAATCAAGCTCTTATTTTTAGTGTTTGCAAATTTCCAAGGTGAAAAGACTCACACTGAAAACTTAATTTTTAAGAACCAGCTCAAGCAGACTGCTGCACACCCCTGGCACATGCTTGAGCACTGGTTCTCTGGAAGCCTGATTGGTCATTGTACTGATCAGAGTTCTAAAATCTTTCCAAGTTATTTTTCTTAATAATGGTGTTGTTTTCATATAAATTGTCCTCCTAGTTTTGATTACTTCAATCTGAATCAGTTAATACAAGTTTCCCAGGTCTTACTGAAGTCTTAAAAAATGTTTAAATAATATATTGGGGGGCAGCTAGGTGGCCCAGTGGATTGAGAGTGAGGCCTGGAGATGGGAAGTCCTGGGTTCAAATCTGAATTCAGACACTTCATATCTGTGTGACCCTTGTAATAAAGGGTAAATGTGGCTGATAACAGGGGGCTGGTGGTACAAGTGAGTCACCTGGGCCAGGGAGCCTGTAACTACTATAGCTGGTGATTTGAGACTGTCAGGGATGTGTAGCCTAAGCTGTGATGCCCAGTCAGTCTCCCTGCTATCTATAGGCTCCTTTAAGGTGGAGAGTGAGGGGCCCCTCCCTGCTGGAGTGGAAGCAGAACTCAACAGGAAGTGAGGCTCACCCACTTCCTGGATAAAATGGATGCTTGCCCAATTTTAGAGTCAAGTGGTTGCTATTCCCCCCTTTCCTCAGCTCCTTAGCCCAAGATGATGTTATAATAACTACAGGAGCTCACAGTTTCAGGCTAAGGGTTTATTTAAACACAGAAGGGAAAACTGAGGAAAGAGGGTTTAGGGTGTGGAGAGGCTGTTGCTAAAGGCCAGTGTTGGCAATGGAACTAGAAGGTAAGATCAGGCTGAGGGAACCAGCCCCTCAGCCAGAGATAATTTTCACTGCCCTGATGTTCTGTGATCCACCAGATAGACAGATGAAGTTGATGAATTGGTTTAGGGGTGTCCCTATTGCTAGGCTGACCTAATCTAATTTCCTGCCCACATTCCACCTCCCTCAATCCCTCCAGGGTCCCTAAGGGAAGTCAAGGGGTAGCTGGGTGTCTGGGTGAGGTCAAGGAAAATCAGAACCCCCAGGTTGGTTCTACAGGGGTATTTATAGTCCCAGCTCAAACTGTCAAGTCTTGGGATTGGCACATGCAGGGCCAAAGTTCCATTCTCCTAACTGACAGGATTGCCTAGGGTAATTTTGCAAATGCAAGAGATCTTGCATAAATCCTGCATTATACCCTGGGCAAGTCACTTCACTCCCATTGTCTAGCCATCATTGCTTTTTTTTTTTTCTTTGTCTTGGAATTAATGAACAGTATTGATTCTAAGGCAGAGTTAAAAAAGTTAAAAAAAAAAAAGTAAGAGTTAAAAAAAAAATAACTTCAAGGCTTCTCCAACCTTATTTCTGTCTTCTATCATCTCTACTAATATGATAAGCATAAAATGAAACCTTAAAGTTGTTTTAATTCCTATTTCTTAGGGAAATTATGGTATAATATCAGTATAGCTGTAAACTGATCCCACCATTTTAGAAATAAATTTGAAACTGGATAGAAGAATGACCAAACCATTGATACCTTCTCATACAGCAATCCCTCTATTGGGCATAACTACTATATTAGTTGATCTTGCTTGACTATTTATATCACAAAGGATGGGTTCTGGAGTCGGGGAAGGCAAAATAGAAAATTGTCCTAAATAAAACAGGACACCAATATAAAATTATTCTTGCTTTTAAATCTAGATATGGCTTTACCAAGGAAGTGATGCACAAATATCAGGTATGTTGTTTTTTAAACCCAAACCCTCTGTTATCCAGAATGAGTTGGGTACATTCATCAAATTTAATTACTTCATTCATCTCTTCAGGTAAACGGCAAGAAAATACTGAAGATGCTGCAAGAGGTTTTTTGCTGGCTTCCATTGGCCACCCTTATTGATGAGAAAGTTCTGATAATTCATGGTGGGATTTCAGACAAGACCAATCTAGAACTTTTGGAAAAACTGGATAGGCACAAGGTATTAACAATCAATACAGCTTTTCCTGTGATGTCAGAGCTCTATCCCCACTAAAACATAATTGTTATTTATTTATTACTGGCTATCTAGAAAAGTTTTTACCTGAAAGGCCCCTTATCTAAATAATTTGGTCCCATACTACTTCACTATACCTTGCCATTGAAGAACAGGACCATTAGAGTCTTGTTTTCTTTACTTACATCTGCCATTCTAAGTGTCTGAACTTAGAGGGAGAATGAATTGAATCTAATAATAATTTTTTTTACAGTTTGCAAAGCACATTAGATATTATCTCATTGGATCTTCACAACTCTATAGAATAAGTGCTATTATTCTCTCCATTTTACGTATGAGGAAGCCGAGGCATAGTGAGGTTAAGTGACTTGTCAAGGGTCACAAAGCTAGCAAGTAATAAGTGACTATTACAACAATTATTCTCAAAAATATTTTCAAGGTATTATATTATATAATCCAATCTTAAGAGCTAAAAAATAGGGAATTTTTTTTTGAGCAAGCTACCAGGAATCTGGGGCACTTTTTACAAGGACTGAATCTTATTTAGATCTTGCCAGATTTCTGTCTAATCTATTTAAAAAAATTTTTTTATCACACAAAACACACTTCCATGTTGTTCATTGTTGTAAGAGCACACTCATACATAACCTAAACCCCAAAATAAAACTGTAAATACACTAATGTGAAAGATGGCTCCAACAGTTCTTTCTCTGGTGGATAGCATTCTCTGTCATGTCATTGCCAAGTTTTCACAGATCCAATATTGCTGTTATTGTATACAATATTCTCCCATTCTGCTTATTTCACTCTGCATTAGTTCATGTAGATTTTTCTAGCTTTTTCTGAAATCATCTTGCTTATCATTTCTTATAGCACAATAGTATTCCATCACCAACATGTACCACAATTTTTTCAGCCATTCCCCAATTGATGGACATCTCAATTTCTAATTCTTTGCCACCCCAAAAAGAGCAGCTATAAATGTACAAGTAGGTTCTTTCCCCTTTTTAATTATCTTTTTGGGATACGGATCCAATAGTGGTATTACCAGATCAAAGTTTTACAGCCTTTTGGGTATAGTTCCAAATTGCCCTCCAGGATGCTTGGATCAGTTCACAACTCCACCAACAATGCAATAGTGTCCCTATTTTGCCACATCCCTTCCACATTTACTGCTTTCCTTTACTTCTATATTGGTCAATCAGATAGGTGTGAGATGGTACCTCAGCATTGTTTTAATTTGCATTTCTATTGCTGTCTAATCTAAACCAAAGAGGCTGACTATAGCTGGAAGTTTCATGCAAGGAATTATGAAATTATGAAAATTAACCTCTAAAAATACTTTAAATTAAAACAATTACCAATTTTTAAAAAAACCCTATGACATACAACTGTCAGGAAATATATGTTTAGTTTTTTTTTTTATTTCTACATTTAGACATTGCAATAAAATAATTGTCTCAAATTAGGGCACTGAAAGGGCTACGAGAGTCCTAAAATAATTTAAATGGATTATAGTTAGTTATTACCTTCCATAAAGTGAGAATTAAGCTTCAAAGGTTCAGAAACTCTTCCACCAATCCATGAGGTCCTGAACTGGAGTGGTGGTCTTATAAATAAAGACAAGGAGTTGGATAGTAAAAATATGATGAGGGTAGAAATGATAACACCTGACAACTGAATGCATAGGAGGAATGAGGAAGAGAATAGAATTAGGGCTAATGACAGGGCTGTGAATCTGGGAGAGAGGAAGGTTGGAGGTATTCTCAGTAAAAACAAGGAAGTTCATTCAGAAAAGGAGTAATTGGGGAGGAAAGATAATGAGTTCTGTTTTGGACACATCATCTTTTAAGATGTCTATGGGACATCCAGTTCGAAGTGTCTGGTTGGGGAGGTAGTTCTGAAGCCTGTTTAATTTTCAGTGTCAACGTTTACTCTTCAGAAATCCTCAAATGCTACAAATCGGGACTTGATTTCTTGTTTTGTGGATTGATTAGTTTTAATCAAGTGATGGGGAAAATATTAATAATACAGATTCCACTCATGTCAAACATTTTTCTCCCCCAAGGAGATGGTTGTTAAACATTTACCAGCACACTTCTGCATACAGGTAAATCAGTGATTTGTGCAGGGTTTCGCTGTCAGAGGCCAGGTGGGAAGCTGAATCCCTTGCCTACGAGCCTAGCGCTTGATCCTCTAAGCTACTGGATCTAAAACCTGGAGTTGTCCACAGACTGGCAAGAAATCCGCGGCTATTTTGCATGCCCTTCGAGGGAGAAAAAAAATGACATCTTTCTCCTTACCCTCCTCAAAGTGAATTTAGCCTTTTCTCCAGTGATTAGTTGAAAATATCATTCTGAGAAGAATGTCACCAGGCTTCACCAGGACACAAAAATGGCCTCTTCCCTGAAATGTCACACTTCTACGATGATATTTAAGACCTGCCGACGTCTTGCCTCTCAGATCTCAACTGCTCCATTTGCTTGTCCCGTTTTCTTCCTCACGAGAGTCTCTTCCCCTCTACTCTCCCTTTTAGATTATTTCCACCATAAGTTATACAAAGAAAACGGAGAAGGAGAAACGGGTAGAGGAAAGCCAAAGGAGCTCCTCCTGGTTATCCCTCAAAAGCCGCTCCGTGCCCTCTTCGCCCCTGCGTTACAGCCCTCACAAGGGGAGCCGCTCGGCCAGCATCCCCTGCAGCTTCACACCCGATCGGAAGGAGATCTCCAAGAGGGTCCGGAAATCGGTGCAGTTGGAGTTAGAGAAATGCTGGCAGCAAGTGAGCTTCCCAGAATTCAAGGACAAGGAGGAGACGTCGCTCTTCCCATCAGAAGCTGAACTAGACTCTTGTGACCTCCAAGACGTGAATCATGAGGAGTGGAAGCAGGTGAGTGGCTCGATGGACTGTTCTCTTCTTGCAAAAGAAGACTCTAAAAAGGCCCTGTTTTGGTATAAGAAAGAATGGAGTCACAGGTCCTGGGTTCAAATATGACCAAAGGCACTTCCTAACTGTGTGACCCTGGGCAAGTCACTTAACCCCTCTTCTGTCTTGGAATCAGAAACTTAGAATTGATTCTAAGACAGGAGGTAAGAGTTTTTTTTTAAAAAGGGAAAAGAAAGAATGGACTATATTAGACAACAGGGATTGTCTTTTGTCTTTTGGTTTTTTTTTTTTCATATTCCTAGCATTTAGCCTGGTATGTAGTAAGGACTTATTAGTGAGTGGACAGTCAACAAACATTTATTAAGCACCTACTATATGCCAGGAACTATGATAAGTTGCTGAAGATATATAGAAAAGCACAGGACAGTTTGTGCACTCTGTCTAATAGGGAAGGCAATGTGAAAACAGTTATGTACAAACAAATGCACACAGGATAAATCAGAGATCACCAATAAAGTACTTGAAGATAGCCTGGAAGAGGGGCTCATTCAGGATAAGTTGTAACTAGGATGGGATGATTGGACTTTAACGTTTCTGTAGGTTATATTTATCAACATTTATCATGTCAGAAATTTACATGTCTTATAAAATACTTTGATCTCAAAGACCCCTTAAAAAGGTTAAGGGAGGGGGCAGCTGGGTAGCTCAGTGGATTGAGAGCCAGGCCTAGAGACGGGAGGTCCTAGGTTCAAATCTGGCCTCAAACACTTCCCAGATCCTGGGCAAGTCACTTGACCCCCATTGCCTACCCTTACCATTCTTCTGCATTGGCTCCAAGACAGAAGGTAAGGGTTTTAAAATTAAAATAAAATAAAATAAAAATTTTAATTAAAAATTTTAATTAAAAAAAATTTTTAAAAGGTTAAGGAACCCCGCCAAGGGTCTTTGGAGTATATTTTGAGAACCGTTGTTTTAAATTTTTAAATGGTAGCCAAAAATCTCAACTCACTGGCCTGACATCAAGGCCATGAATTTGGCTGACTTTGTCTGAGGTGTCCAACTATATCTGAACTCACTGCTAGGAGATCCTTTATCCTTAATAATCCCTGCATAGATCTCACTGCTTTCCAATCCAGTTTTAAAGTAATTTGACTACTTTAAAAGCGTTTTGTCCTATCCTAATTGATCAACCCAGTGTGTCCTCTTCAGGGTCATCTTATTATTGAAATTTAGGTCTACCAAAGTGTGTTTCTTCCTAATACATTTGTACAGGTCAGGAATGGAATGTTTCTCCTTTATAAACAGATCCAATTGATATTCTTAAAGGGACACTGAAAACATATTATTTGACCCTTTAGGTACAGTACTAGAAACATCTCAAATAATTTCATTTTATTCTTGAGAATAGCCAAAATGAACTCTCCAATCTATCTTGCAATGGAATTATAAAAGAAGGAGCATTTAGTTGAAATGTAAACTACATGGCTCTCTAGGGGGAAAGAAGTCTTTGTTTTCAGGAATTAAATGTATAATCTAGTTTGCCCATGGTGGTGTCTTAGAAACTAGAAATGTGGCATGGGAAGGTCTCCATAGAACTATCTGTTTGTTCCTGAGGAAATCACCAGAAGTTGGGAAGGGGAAGAGCACTGCCTCTGACTAGGGTCAAGATCCACTCTAACCCAGACTCAAGGACTTGACCTTGGAGATGAGTATTCCTAAGGTCAATACAGCCAAATCACAGGTTAAGTTTTTATCCAATTGTACCTGTTGTGTCATCCATACATATTAGCTTAAGAGAGAACTTATCCTGGGCTGCCCAACAAAAATTATCTTCCTTCAGCTGAAAAAGAAAAGAAAAATTATGGGTAAATTAAGATTTAAGATAAGTGAAGAGGAAATGCAATATAGGAAACCCATCAAGAAAAGATTGATAAGCTTAAGCAAGCTATGGAAAGAAGAAAAGCAGACTTTAAAGCAGGAAAAGCAATGAGTGATCAGTGGCTGTGGAGTATTTGAATTTCATCCTGAGCTAGATGATGATGATGAAGAAGAAGAAGAAGAAGAAGAAGAAGAAGAAGAAGAAGAAGAAGAAGAAGGAGAAGGAG
>NC_058135.1:28618085-28677475 GCF_016433145.1 Gracilinanus agilis
AGAAGAAGAAGCAGCAGCAGCATATGATACCCAATATACTCAAGGAACAGGTAGTGATGAGGTGGAAAATGTAATAAGAGTAAGTGAGATAGATAGATTTGAATTGGTATGTCCCAAAGGATGTGGATCAGATTGGTATTACTGTGGCTAGTCTTGAAAGATTTAGTACATATTCTTCAGTAGAAAAGGATGATAAATTGAGTGAAGCTTCAGGAGGTGGGGCAGAAAATGAAGAATAAAGTGATTTGGAAGAAAATAATGTAGAACAGAAAAATGGAATTATTGGTGCATTTCCTGTTGATGAAAACCTTTTTACTGGAGAGGATTTGGATGAATTAGAAGAATTAAACACACTTGATTTGGAGGAATGACAACAAGCAAGTCAGTGTAAATTGAAATTGACTACATTAATTTTTTTTCTCCTTCTAGAATTCTTTTTTTGTTTTTTAAACCCTATCTTAGAATCTTCCATCTTAGAATCAATACTGTGTATTAGCTCCAAGGCAGAAGAGTGGTAAGGGCTAGGCAATGGGGGTTAATGCCCAGGGTCACACAGCTGGGAAGTGTCTGAGGCTGGATTTGAACCCAGGACCTCCCGTCTCTAGGCCTGGCTCTCAATCCACTGAGCTATCCAGCTGTCCCCAGTGTCTAGAATTCTTAAACAAGATGTTTATGGTTTCTCACACTGATTTCAGGAGGGCACCCCTCCCTCATATTCTTCTTCCCCCCCAAAAGAATATTCATCCTTATCACTTCTATTCTGACCTTGAGTACCCCTCTATAGCCAGAGTAGATCATAAGTAATCTGAAATATAATGGTCATTACAGAAAAGATTTTCTAAATAATTGAAGCCAGAAGTATAACTGCTTTTTTCCAACTTGTGAGTTTTATTGGGCATGTGTCATTAAAACATATATATTTAAAATACCCCTCACTTAATTTGTATCTTTTTAATGAGTGGTTTGATTTATTTTGTGTGTGTGTGTGTATATATATATATGTTTTTTAAAGGCTGCCTAAAATAAGAGCACTGTACTTCATAAGCAGACCTTGTGCAGATTCAGGGTTGCATTTCTTCAGATAATTAATCAGGGGGACATTAAAGATGCAAGTTCTTTAAAAGGACAGCATCATCTGAAATGCCCTCTGCAAGCCGCTTTAAATTGTCCCTCTGCCTTTTTGCCAACAAAGTTATAAATAAAGACCTTCAAACGTTAAAATCACACACACAAAAATTCAACCAAGAAGCATTTGAAAAGCAAAAACAGTCCTTGCCCTCATGTGGCTTACATTCTAATGGGGAAGGTAGCATATACATCTCTAGGTATATGCAAAAATACATAAAGTAGGTACAAGGTAATTTAATAAGGTAAGGCCCTGAGAGCTAGGAGAACCCCAGAAGACCTTTTTCTTTTAGACCCCTGCCTTTAGTCCTAGAATAAAAACTAGTACTGATTCCAGAAAAGCAATAAGAGCTAGGCAATTGGGGTTAAGTGACTTGCCCAGGGACACACAGCTAAGAAGTGTCTGAGGTCTGATTTGAACCCAGGACCTGCTATCTCCATCCCTGGCTCTCTATACTCAGATTTACCTAGCTGCTCCAAGGCCTCTTGTAGAAGGTAGCACTTGTTCTGAATCTTAAAGGAAGAAAATTCCAAATGGGGTCACAAAGCGTCATTCACAACTCAACAACAACAAAAAGTGGAATGGATTACCTCACAAAGTAGGAAATTCCCTGAGAGTCCTAATATGGAGACTAGGTACGCAGAGGGAAGTTCTACTCAACTACAGGTGTACCATTCATTTTGTTGTTGTTGTTCTGTCGTTTCAGGCATGTTTGACTCTTTCTGACCCCACTTGGGGTTTTCTTGGCAGCAGTATGGAATGGTTTGCTGATTCCTTCTCCAGTTCATTTTACAGTTGAGGAAACTGAGGCAAACAGTGTCAAGTGACTTTCCCAGGATAGTTAGTATCTGAAGTCAGATTTGAACACAGGTCTTTCTGATTCCAGAACTCTATCCACTGCACCACCAAGCTGCCTCTGCCATTCTATTACATAGTAAAGTGGGAAAAGGAATGGATTTGAAGTCAGAAGATTTGAATTAGAACTCCAGCTCTGCTTGGTATTTGTTAACCGGGTATTCTAGGGCAAATCGCTTAACTTCTTGGGTTTCCATTGGATTATAAACTCCTTGAGGACAGGATTAGATGGAATGACAGAAGTTTGTTTTAGACCAGCACTTCGTACCATATACCAAGACCTCCGAGGATCATAGTGAATGTGGAGAGGGAGGCAAGCATCATCCAACTGTATAAATTAGCAATTGTAACCTTTTTAAGCTCTCGTTGCAAGAAAATTCACTTTTTATTATATTTTACGGTCCGCAAGTGACTCGTTGCCCTCCAGCCGAAGTCAGGGGATGGACTCAATATCATTAGTGAATCTACTTAATGGAAGTTGTTGTCCAAATTATTTGGATCGGACATTCTGAGTATAATGGAATTTCTAATCAGAAGCCTCTGGGATCACTTATTAAGAAAGCAGAAGGGCAGAACATCAGGACTTTTGCCTCTTTCTGTATCCCCAGTGCTTAACATTGTGTCTGGAACCGAGTCAGTGTTTAAAAAATGTTTATTTTTTATTGATTTATTGATCCCTTTTCCAATCATCACCATCAAATTAGCATTTTATCCATCACCTTGAGATTTGCAAAGTACTTTACAAATATCTTATTTTATCCTCCCAACAACCCTGAGAGGTGGATTTATTATTATCTCCTGAGTCTCAGAGAGAGGCTAAGGAAGTTGTCCAGGGTTACACAGCTAGTTAAGTATCTGAGGCAGAATTTGAACTCAAGCTTCCTGACTCCAGATCCAACATCCTATCTAATGTGCCATTTAATGATAAAATGAGGAAGTGGTTCTAATTACTCTCTTAAGTTTCCTTCTCGTTTCGAATCCTAAAATCCTATTATTTCTGAGGTCCCTTCCAGCTCTGAAACTCAATATTTCTAAGAGTACCTTAAATGAATACTCTGGGGCCATGCTTTTGAGTAATCCTTTATGGTCATCCCATTAGATACCCAAATTCATTCTGTGCTGGTTTTATTTTCTCCAATATTATTATCTTCAGATGGGGACAACTGAACTTTTTTAAAGTCTCATTTGCTGGTGCTAAGTGCTAAATTATATCTCAAAACTTAGCTAAACAATTTTCTCCACCAATGTCCAAACTCATGGTATGGGGAGTGGATGCAGGGTGGAGAGGATTATATCCATGTGAAAGTGATCTGGGACACTTGAAAGTGATAACTTTTGCTGTTGTTCATGTGTCCAACTCTCCATGGCCCCAGGGACCAGAGGAATCCAATAGAGCTTTCTTGGCAAGGACACTGGAGTGGTTTGCCATTTCTCTCGACAGCAGATCCAGCAAATCCTTTTGTCAGGCAATCAGAAGTTAAGTGCCTTGTCCTAGGTCACCCAGCTAGGAAGTGTCTGAGGCCAAAATTGAACCCAGAACTTCTCATCTCTAGGTCTGGCTCTCTATCCACTGAACCACCTCGCCGCTCCATATTAACTCTTACTCAAAGATGGAGTCACCCAAATGTAGCCCCAAGAGTTGGGTTTTGTCCATGTATCTGGACAAATCCAACCTCCACCTCTCATTGACTGGTTCCTTTGTTAAGCCTCTCGTATAAGATTCTAGAGCATTATTATCTCATAATATTTCAGAAGTTCTCTCTGCGTTTGATCCACTCTCTGTTAATCAGCCTGAGCTAAGGAGAATGTCCTCTCCCTTTGGGGGGAAATCAGCCAAATGATCACAGCCAAAGACCTTCCTCTTCTCTGCACATGTGGACAAAAATAATTTTGGGTGGATTTCAGGTCGTCGATATCCTGTGGAGTGACCCCATGGCCCAGGAGGGCTGCAAGGCCAACGCCGTCCGAGGAGGGGGCTGCTACTTTGGACCCAACGTGACGGAGCAGATGCTCCAAAGGCACAGCCTACAGTTTCTGATCCGCTCCCACGAGTGTAAGCCTGAAGGGTACGAGTTCTGCCACAATCGCAAGGTGGGTGCCCGTTACCTCAGCCTCGTAAAGGAGAGAGGATGAGGAGAGGCAGACGGCTGCCCCTCCACAGCCAAGGGCAGCCACCGAGGTCCGAGGCAGGGAGAGGGACAGGCAAGCGTGGCTAAGGGTCCCTCCTTTCTCTCCTGCTTTTGTTTTAGGTGCTGACCATCTTCTCGGCTTCCAACTATTATGAAGTGGGCAGCAACAGAGGTGCCTATGTTAAACTGGGGCCAGATCTGATCCCGCACATCGTACAGTATCAGACCAACAAGGCCACCCACACGCTGACCATGCGGCAAAGGTGAGGCTTGCCACCGGTTGTAGGAGTAGCTAAAAGTCGTATGAGACGCAGGGTGGTAGTGAGTGCATTTATTTGTGTTGGGTTGGATTTCTGAACCTAGAAATTATTCTGCATTGTTGTTCTTGTTGTTTTTGAGTGGGTCCAGTCATTTCCCACTCTTTGGGACTCCATTTAGGGTTTTCTTGGCAGACATGCTGGAGTGGTTCACCATTTTACAGATAGGGAAACTGAGGCAAACAGGAACAAGTGATTGGCCCAGAGTCACCCAGCTAGTAAGAGTCTGGGGCTGGATTTGAACTCAGGAAGATTCATCTTCCTAACTTCAGGTCCGGTACTCTACCTGCCTTCAGTCTCTAGCATTAAATGGCAGCAAACAATTTTTTTTTCCCCTGCAGAAGTCTCTTGTAACTCAGACCATCAGGTTGAAGGACCTACACAATGCAGGTCTGGTTGACAGCCAGGTAGAGTATTCAGAAGTCCTGATGTCCTTCCCCTCATTAATAAGGGATCTGATCAGATAAGGGCTTCTGATCAGAAATTCCATTACACTCAG
Organism: Gracilinanus agilis; assembly: GCF_016433145.1. NCBI lineage: Eukaryota > Metazoa > Chordata > Mammalia > Didelphimorphia > Didelphidae > Gracilinanus > Gracilinanus agilis. Next base: position 28,623,012 of record NC_058135.1, read on the forward strand.
AATGTCTAATTTGAATATTTTGGGAAACAGCTTCCATCATGGAGATTTACTAATGGTACAGAGTCTGTCCAGTGATTCAGTCTCAGGACTGGAATGCAGTGAGTCACTTGTGGACCATAAAATATAATAAAAGGTGAATTTATGGGGGCAACAGTTCAGTGGATTGAGAACAGTCCTGACTCCAAATCTGGCTTCAGATACTTCTTAGCTGTGTGACCCTGGGCAAGTCACTTAAACCTCATATTGCCTTGCTCTTACTGCTCTTTTTGCCTTAGAACGAAAACACAGTATTGATTTTAAGATGCAAAGTAATTTATTTTATTTTATTGATTAATTAAGAACATTTTCCCATGGTTACATGATTCATATTCTTTCCCTCCCCTCTCCCCATCCTCCCCATAGCCAACACGCAATTCCAGTGGGTTTTACATGTGTCGTTGATCAAGACCTGTTTTCCATATTATTGATATTTGCGCTAGTGTGATCGTTTAAATCTACATCCCCAATCATGTCCCCATCGATCCATGTGATCAAGCAGTTGTTGAAAGTAAATTTTTTTAAGTGAATTTGCTTGCAATAAGAGATTAAAAAGGATACAATTGCTAATTTTTTATTCAAATGGACATTGCTCACCTCTATCTCCACATTTGTCATGACAATATGAGGTCTTGATTTCCGGTATAAAGTGCTGGTCTAAAACTAATTTCTACCAGAATGCTTTGCAGTTTTCCCAGACCTTTTTGCCAAACGTCCAACCTCATTGACAGGAGTTTGTGGTTCAAGAAAGATATTTGCTTCTTAATATTGTGGACCTAATCTAGTCTACTGTGTGGCAAGAAAATTTCTGGTTCAAGTGTTTTGCTGCTACTGTGATAACAGAAAAGACTGCAAAGAGAAAGAAATGTGTCTATATTAAGGAGAGAACACTGACTAACCCACCAAATGCACAATGAGATTTGGGAAACAATAAGGGGGTCATTATTTTCCCCCTCTTAAAAGTTTCAAAATTGGGAGGAGAGTTCCGCCTCTGCTTTTGGACTTCGAAACTTTCAGACGAGCTTTAGATCTGTTTATTCTCTAGTCAGTGAAATCATCTTCTTCCCTTAAAGTTAAAACAATAAATCTGTCCCTCTCCAGGAATGGAGCAGAAAAGGTGAAAAAACCCTAGGGTGTTGAAAGCCTCCAAAACCCAGTAGGATATTTTAGTACTTTAAAAAAAAAAAATTTCAAATCACATTTCCATCACAATTTAGAGATGCATGGCAAGCAGATCTCTTAATTCACAAATTCAATCTCAGCTTACAAATGCTATAAACTTCTGCAACCCAGAAGGAATCTCTTTTGAAAGTTTGGAAACTCACAGAAGTTTTTCCTCCCTATTCTAAAACTTAATCTCCCACTAAAAGTCTAATTCAAGGTTTAGTAGAATTGTATAGCGTACATTTATTGAGCTTAGCATCAGAATCATAATAATTAGACAGCAGTGACAGCAGTGAGAGTTAATTTAGGCATGAAGTGTCAACAATTAATTGAAGCATATGCAATATATCAGTTTCCTAAGATCCTCCTCAGGATCAAGGGTTTTATATTTCTGCTATTATTCATTTCTGTATATATTCTGTATATATGTATATATATATGTATATATATTTCTTTGCAGAGTTTAATTAGACTAGAGTTCTTATATATTGGGAATAGATTTGACTTAAGAATAATTTAATTTCAGAATCTTCAGGCAATTACTACAAACTATAGGAATTACCAAGATTTAGCCAATTACCAAAAACCCGAGGGAATTTCATAATGACTAAGAAGTCATTATGTATCACTGAGGGCAAAGTTGAGATTTGTCAGATTTATATCATTAGTAAACAGAGATCCTTCCTGGCCACCTGACAATTTCATCAGAACAGACCTGGCCATACTAGGACTACTCAGAAATATCAGGGAGACTAGCCAAGATAATACAATAATTTCAAATGACAGACAGACAAATACATAAAATAGAAGAGGGAGAAAAAATAGTTTTTCAGCTTTGAATCCTTATCTGGTGCTTAAGAATCATTTTATTATTTTTTCCTCCTTCTTGGAAAGCCAAAAACTTGTTTAGATTATAATGCAAAAAAAAATTTTTAAACCCTTTCTTTCCATCATAGAATTAATACTAAGTATCTGTCTGAAGGCAGAAGAGCAGTAAGAGCTAGGTAATTGGGGTTAAGTGACCTGCCCAAGCTAGAAAGTGTCTGAGGCCAAATTTCAACCCAGAATCTTCCATCTCCTGATCTGGCTCTATATCCACTGAGCCACCTAGCTAGTCCAAGCAAAATAGTTTTTAATAATTTCTTCATTTGTTGTGAATTCTCATTTTTCATTTCTGATTCTGGTAATTTGATTTTCCTCTTTCTTCCTTTTTAACCACGTCAATTAAATGATTCATCTTTTTATTGGGGTTTTTAATTTCTTTTCTTCAAAAATTAACTTCTAGGTTGATTTATTAATTCAATGAGCCCAATCAATTGGCCTTTTTTTTCTTTTGTTGATTAACTTTCCCCTAAGGACTGCTTTGGCTGCATCCCAACATTTTTAGTAGATTTGATATAGTGTTGCTTCTTTTTTTCTCCTTACTTCATCTCACTGCCTCCAACGAGAGACTACTATATGGTAAGGGAAGGGTTTTAGGGTCCAAGAAGCAGTAACCGAAGCCAATAGGACTTTTTCAAGAAAGTTGCAGTTGTTATTTTGTCAGTCAAAAAAAGGCTGTTTCTAACCATGTTTAATTCCCAAGAACAGTGCATACTACCTCATCTCTCCAAGGTATTTCCCTTCCTACTACCACAATTCTGTTGCACAATTCTCCTGGAAGCCACCTCTCAAGTATCCTTCATGTGAAGGTTGCAACTGCCAAGAAAGCTGCTCATGCACCAGACTCTGCTACATGCATTTCCCTCTATCTTTTTCTCTTCGACTTTATCACAAGTTCTTACTCTTTATTTTTTTCCTAATTTTTTTCTTTCTTTGCAACCCCCCACCAAGCTTAAGGTTCTATTTCAGTCCCCTTCTTCCCTTCTCCATATTCTTTCTTGTTCTGATTTTGAATTGAAAAACTTTTTCTACACTAAACTCTGTGTAGCTTTTCTGTTCTTTGATCTAGTGATCAGATGAAAGAGGGGTTCATGTCATGGCTGCTTCGCACTACTCCTTCCATATTTGTATAGACTTCTACTTGGGCACCATGGTTATATGAGATAATAAATTCCCCAACTTTTTTTTATTTTAAACCCTTAATTTCTGTGTATTGACTTATAGGTGGAAGAGTGGCAAGGGTAGGCAATGGGGGTCAAGTGACTTGCCCAGGGTCACAATTCCCCAACTTTTGCCCCTTCTATCTAGTGTATTCTTTTTTTCCTTCCCTTTTCTGTCTTCTTTCAAGATTCTCAAAACACAACAAAACCATTCCCTGGTACTCTCTCATATTTGACTATAACCCCAATGATATAAAGTTCAGAAAGTATTCTTGTATTATTGTTCCCCTCCATTAAAATATAAATAGTTCAGCTTTATGAAGTCCTTTGTTATTTATTATATGCTTTAATATTATTGTAACTGGCATTCATATAGCAACCACTTCTACATATATTTTTACTTGACCCAACAACCCTATGAGATGGGTGCTATTATTATCTCCATTTTACAGATGAGGAAACTGAGGCTGACCCAGTGACTTAATCATTCACTGTCAGAGGCCAGATTTGAAGCTGAATTCCTTGCCTACAAGCCTAGTGCTTTATCCTCTAAGCCACCTAAGTTAAATTCCTAATAAGTTATAAGGCAGAACTCTAACAGGTCTTCCTGACTTTATGTCCAGCACTTTGAGCATCACACCACCAAGAGGAATATATGGTAAACTAATGAAGAGATGCTCTCAAAGATGAAATTCTGTATATATCAAATATACCTGCATGTAAAACATCCAAAATATTTTTGTATGTGAAAAGAAAATGTCCTTTATTTGGTAGTAACATTTCTGTACCTCCCTTTTATTTCCCTTTTATCAGGAAGTTCCACCCTACTTCCTGGACCATCATTTCTTCTTTACATTGACATATTTCAAGCCCCGAAGCATTTCATGAACAAAGTAATTTGAGAAATATTGCAATAGAATTTTGTGGCTATTTTTTATGTAAAAAGTTTGAGTTTGTGGAAATTTGGAATGTATTTGTAATGCCCATGAACCATAGGGGAAAAGACAAAAGCAAAACAATGTATGCTTGATACACTTTGAAGTTTAATCTGTATTATGAACCTCTTCTCCATCATTTTATCTGGGCTGGACAATCAACAAAATGATAAAAACAAGCCCTCATCTGTAGCAATTGCTCCTTTTTCTGAAAATGTAGCAATCAGCTCTTTCAATTGGGAACAAGCTGGTTCTTGCAAACTTTTGCCAGAAGGATAAACTGTCCAGTGTTTGTCATAAGCTCATTTTTGAAAATGTTCCTTTTAAAATTTTTTTACATGATTGCACATGTAAAATCTATATGAGATTATTTACCATCTCAAAGAGGGACTTAGGAGGCTGGGAAGGGAGGGAATTTGAGACAATATTTTTTGGAAATGTTGGAAATTGTTTTTACATGTGATCGTCTCATCCCCATCTAGGATTAGCAGAGTTGAGGAGTCAGCTCTGAGAGCACTTCGAGAGAAACTATTTGCTCATTCCTCTTCACTCCTTGCTGCTTTTAAGAGCTATGATCCTGATGGAACTAGTGAGTAGATCAAAAAAGTAGTCAAGGATGTAGAATTAGGGTTATCTATCTATCTATCTATCTATCTCTATCTGTCTGTCTGTCTATCTATCTATCTCTCTATCTATCTCTATCTGTCTGTCTATCCATCCATCCATTCATTCTGCTGAGTTAAGTGGCCTGAATTTGGAACCAGAGGACCTCAGCTGAAATATTGGACAAGTCACTTCATAAATCTTAATTTCCTCATCTGTAAACTAAGGGAACTGGACTCAATAATCTCCAAAGGCTCTTTCAGAACTAGATCCATGAGTCTATGATACTTAGCCTGGCATTTAAAGCACCTAATAGCCTGACTTCAACTTCTCTTTCCAGAGTTATTGTTATTTTATATATTATCATTATATTATATAATCAGCTTACATGTTGAATTGTATCCACCTCCCAGCTCCTATTCTCCTTACCTGTGTAGACCATGAAAAAACCATTTAATATGTTTGAGCCTCAGTTTCCTTTATTTGCAACATAGGAATAATTGAGGCCCTGTACTTAAGTAGACAAGGCCCTCCATTAGGCCATGACCCAAAGCAAGCTTGGCAGACATCCAGGAGAGAATTGTAATATAGTGGATGTAGAATGACTGTCTTTGAAGGTTTCTTTAAGTTCTAAATTTATGAGTCCAAATGACTTAGACGACGGAGATGAGGTGAGATTTGAACCCAGCACTCAAACCCAGGACTTGGGACTTCAAGTTCATTTCTCTATCCACTGTACCAAAAGTTTACAAAGAGTTTTTGTTGTTTTTGAGTCATTTCAGTCGTGTTCAACTTTTTAATGGTCCCATTTGGGATTTTCTTGGCAAAGATACTGAAATGATTTGCCATTTCCTTCCCCAACTCATTTTACAAATGAGGAAACTGAGGCAAACAGGGTTAAGTGACTTGCCAAAGATCACACAATTAGTAAGTGTCTAAGGCTAGTTTGAACTGAGGAAGATAAGTCTTCTTGACTTCAGGCCCAACATTCTTATGTACTATGCCATCTAACTGCCCCTTTCAAAAAGCAGTTGATAGATAACTGGGGGTGCCAGAGATTCTTTTTTTTTTTAATTTTTTTTTATTTTAAACCCTTAACTTCTGTGTATTGACTTATAGGTAGAAGATTGGTAAGGGTAGGCAATGGGGGTCAAGTGACTTGCCCAGGGTCACACAGTTGGGAAGTGGCTGAGGCCGGATTTGAACCTAAGACCTCCTGTCTCTAGGCCTGGTTCTCACTCCACTGAGCTACCCAGCTGCCCCACCAGAGATTCTTTCAGGGGATCCTACTGGTCCTCTGATCTCTTTTTAGGAGATCAAATCTATTTCCCATAGTATAACTAGACTATTTTAATGTCTAATGTGGTAGATATTGATAGCTATAACTTACATAAAGAAAAACCCTTTGGGGGTCCTCAATAATACTTTAGAGTGTAAATACTGTACCCCTTCTCAATAAGCTTCTTTGTGACACAAGAATGTAGGGACTATTTTGATACTTGCTTACAAAGAAGGTTTTTCTATGACAGGTCATTATATTTAAAGTTTGGTCTTCCTGTCCTTGCAGATCTTATTACCTTGAGTGACTGGTCAGCTGCGGTGGAGTCCGTGCTACACCTAGGCTTGCCGTGGCGAGTGCTGAGGCCACAGCTGGTAACTCACACTACTGATAACATGTTAGAATACAAGTCCTGGCTGGATGATTTGGCTAAGAAGCAACTGAGTCATGAGGTACTATTTCTTCCCTCTCTCCTTCCCCATCACTTCCATTGTCTTCCCCCATTAGAAGGTAAACTCCTTGTTTGTTTGTACTAGTATTGCCAGGGCTCAGTACAGTGCCTGGCACATAGTAATCACTCAATGATTACTATATACCTATCTACAATTCATCATCTTCATTATCTATCAATTATCTATATCTAATTTTCTTTATTATATCATCTATCATGTATAAATATACACTTAATCTATAATTTATGCATCATTTTAATATCTATAAATTATCTATAATTTTTTCTTTACTGTATCATATCTATCATTTTTGTCAATCTCTTATGTGTTTGTCTATCATCTCTATCATCTATCTCTGCTATTTATCATATCTAATCATCTATTAGTCTATCTATTGATCTAATCTATCTATCTATCTATCTTTCTATCTATCTCTCTCTATCTATCTATCTACCTACCTATCTATATACCTACCTATCCATCTATCTATCCATCTATCTATCTATCTATCTACCCACCTACCTACCTATATCTATCTATCTATCTATCNATCTATCTATCTATCTATCTACCCACCTACCTACCTATATCTATCTATCTATCTATCTATCTATCTATCTATCTATCTATCTACCCACCTACCTACCTATATCTATCTACCTATCTATCTATCTACCTACCTATCTATCTATCTATCTATCCATCCATCCATCTATTCATTTATTTATCTGTCTGTCTGTCTGCCTATCACTGATCTTTCTTAAGATGTTGTAGCTAGCAGAATATAAACTGCAAAGCAATCTTAAAGAGAACCAGGTAACATGCCCAAACTGGAACTCATTATCTTTCTTCCCACTCCCTTCCCTCTTCCCATCTTTCTTATTACTGCTTCCGGTACTACCATTCTCCCAGGCAACCAAACTCACAATCTTGTCCTCACTCTCACTCTCCCCACATACCAATCAATCAATAACCATATATTAAATATCTACCTCATGCTAGATACTGTGCTAAATTCTAGGGCTACAAAGAGGCAGAAGACAGTCCCTGCCCTCAAGGAGTTTACAGTCTTATTGGGGAAACAATGAGCAAACAAATATATGAGAGCAAGCTATACAGGATGAATAGGAAATAATTAATAGAAGGAAGGCACTGGAATTAAGGGGGGTTAGGGAAAGCTTATCTACTCTGTTGTCATTTCTGCCTTCACCATGTCCCTCATAAATGTGTCCTGTCCACTCACACAGCTGCCACACCAATGTAGGCTTTCATCACCTCTAGCCTAAACTATTGCAGTAGCTTCCCATTTAGTTCCTCTGCCCAAGTCTCTCCCCACTCCATTCTATCCTCCATTTAGCTGACAAGAAGATTTTCCTAAATACAGGTCTGACCATGTCACTCTCTTCCTCAGTTGGCTTCTTCTTACTCAGGGATTAAATATAAAATCCTCCCAACTCATTGACCATCCCCTATGCTCTCCCTCCTTACCTTTCCCCTTCCTTTTTGACTGCTCAAAACCCATCTTCTGCAGGCTATCTCTCCCAGTTTCTCTCCTTCTCCCCCAACCAGTGCCTTCCTTCCGAGACCACATCTCCTATTTACATTGCAATGATCTTGTAAATACATAGCTGTCTGTAGTTTGTTTCCCCCCATTAGACTGTGGACTCCTTAAAGACAGAGCCTTATGTTATTGGCCTTTTTTATGCCCATGGTTCTAAGCATAGAACTTGGTATATAATAAATATTTATTGACTAACTGACCAAGTTATTTCTTGTAACAAAGAATAAAAAGGAAAGGAACACAGAGAGAATTTCAGCAAAACAAAATAACTCGGCCAGTTTAATAGCATATACTATGTTCTCACTGATAGTATCCTCCAAGCCAATCTCTGCAAAGAAAAGAGAGGGGAGGCATACCCATATATTTAGAACAAAATGACACAGACATTTTGTGCTAAATTGTTTGTAAAAACAAGGTAATAGTGAGGAATCTTCAGGGTTTTCTCTTGAAAAGGAAATGATCATGGGCACTGATCAACACACTCTCTTCTAATTCTTTTCTTTTTCTTTTTTAAATCCTCATCTTCCATCTTAGAATCAATACTGTATATTGGTTCCAAGGCAGAAGAGTGATAAGGATTAAGCAGTTGGGCTTAGGCGACTTGCCCAGGTTCACACAGCTAGGAAGTATCTGAGGCCAGATTTGATCCCAGGACCTCCTATTTCTAGGCATGGCTCTCAATCTACTGAGCCACCAAATTGCTTCCATATTTCTTTTTTAAAATAGATTTTGGCCTGGGGGAGGTGGAGAAGGCAGGTTTTCATCCACTAGATTTCTGTGTGTCCCTTCCTCTTCCTCTTCCAGAATATCTTCTCTCATACTAAAGACTTTTTCTCTACCACTGCCAAATCCTACAATCATTATGATTAATCATTATATTTTTAAAAATTTAGGTCACTTCTTAAGATTCAAAAGAAAATGATTTTTTTCTTGCAGAACATTCAGTCCAGCTTGCTGGAAGTGCTCTACAGAAACAGATCCAACCTGGAGACCATATTTCGGATCATAGACAGTGATCATTCAGGTAGATACGTAATTGATTTAAGGAATTTTTGGAAAATAACATGAATTTTACAAATTCTAATTCAGTGGTATTAAATTCAAATAGAAATGGATCCCTCTGGACTGTATATTGACTTAGAAAAAAAATTAACATTATTTATGTTGTGCTATATTTTTATTTATTTTGTTAAGCATTTCCTGATTAAAATTTAATTTAGTTCAGTCCACACTCTAGAGGCTTTCAGTCCATGGAATAATTGCTGCTGATTTTCAGTCTCTTTTCTGATTATTTAGGTCTTTGGAAAAGCAAGTGGTTTTGAGAGAAGACTAGGAAAGTGAAAGGCAACAGGCAGTTATTAAGCATCTATTATGTGCTCAGCACTGTACTAGTGACAAGGGAATAGAAAGAGGCTACACAAATAAACCAATCCCTGCTATGAACAAGTTGGTATTTTATGGGACACCTTGGGGGAGGTAGGGAGGGAGAGGGAAGAGAGAAGGAAGGAAAAAGTCAGAATATAAAGAACTTGAGCTGGTCATCTGAACTTGTGAGGGGGGCAAGAAATGGTGCATGACACCCTCCTTAGTGTTGGATGCCATGATCCCATTCAGCTCATGGGTTTTTTTATGAGAGGGATTGCTTCCTGGAGGAATTGGGCAGAGAGTGGGGGGAAAGAATAAGTTAATGGAGGATACTTAACTGGTTTGTACTAGCTCCTCCATTGTTGTTCAGTCATTTCAGTTGTGTCCAACTCTGCTATTTTGTATTTTCTTGAGAAAGATACCAGAGAAGTTTGCCATTTCCTTTTCCAGTTCATTTTACAGATGAGGAAACTGAGGCAAAGGTTAAGGGACTAGTCCAGGGTCACACAGATAATAAATGTCTCAGGCTGGATTTGAACTCAAGAAGATGAGTTGTCCGGACTTCAAGTCCAATATTCTATCCATTGTGCAATCCAGCTGCAAACATTCCTCTGCTGCACATTCACTGGCTTTTGACATCACTGAAATACTTGGATGACTCTTCAAACAAGAGAGAGTTGCTATGTAGTTTGAACTTAATGAGCATAGATTTTTCCCTGTTCTTTAAAAAAAATAAATAAATCCTTACTAATGATGGTACACTGATGAAGAAGAAAGTAAAGCAATCATTAGGATCTATTTTTGCCCAATTATATGCCAATAAATCTGACAATCTAGGTGATATGGATGAATATTTACAAAAATATAAACTGCCTAGATTAACAGAAGAAGAAATAAAATACTTAAATAATCCCATATCAGAAAAAGAAATTGAACAAGCCATCAAGGAATTCCCTAAAAAAAAATCCCCAGGATCGGATGGATTCACAAGTGAATTCTAGCAAACATTTAAAGAACAAGTAATCCCAATACTACATAAATTATTTGGCAAAATAGCTGAAGAAGGAGGTCTGCCAAACCCCTTTTACAACTCAAATAGAGTATTGATAACTAAACCAGGAAGAAAAAAAAAGAAAAAGAAAAATATAGATTTATTTTACTCATGGATATTGAATATATATTGAATATATATCACAAGGATAATACACTATTATGACCAGGTGAGATTTATACTAGGAATACAGGGTTGGTCCAACATTACATCATTAACAAAGCCAGAAGAAATCATTTAATTATCCCAATAGATGAAGACAAAACTTTTTATAAAATACAACATCCATTCCTATGAAAAACACTAGAGAGCATAGAAATTAATGGTGCATTCCTTAAAATGATAAGAAGTATCTATCTAAAACCATCAGCAACCATCATCTATAATGGAGATAAACTAGATGCCTTCCCAGTAAGATCTGGAGCCAAAAAGGATGACCTTATCAACACTATTATTTAATATTGCATTAGAAATGCAAGCTATAGCAATAAGAGAAGAAAAATGAAATTGAAGGAATAAGAATAGTCAATGAAGAAACAAAACTATCATTCTTTGCAGATACTATGATGACATACTTAAAGAATCCTGAAGATTCTCTAGTTGAAATAATTAATAACTTTAGCAAAGTTCTAGGATATAAAATAAACCCACATAAATCATCAGCATTTCTTTTTATTTACCAACAAATCTTAGGAACAAAAGATAGAAAAAGAAATTCCATTTAAATTAACTGTAAATAGTATAAAATACTTAGGTGTGTTTACTTGCCAAGCCCAACCCAAGAATTATATGAGTACAATTACAAAACACTTGTCACACAAATTAAGTCAGATGTAAACAACTGGAAAAGTATCATGTGTAGGCTGAACCAATTTAATAAAAATAACAATCCGTCCTAATTTTACTTATCCACCACCAAATTAATCGAATTGACCAAAAATTACTTTATAGAGCTAGAAAAAATAAAAACAAAAGTTTTTTTACTTAGGAGTAACTATATTAAAAAACCATAATCATCAAAACAATCTGGTACTGGTTAAGAAGTAGAGTGGTGGAAGACATAATTCATAGTAACAAATGAGCATAGTATCCAAGCTTTTAGGATAAGAAATCAGTATATGACAAAAACTGCTGGGAAAACTGGATAAAGGTATGGCAGAGACTGGATGTAGAACAACATCCCACACTGTATACCAAGCCTAGATCAGAATGGACAGATGATTTAGACATAAAAGGTGCTACCACAAGCAAATTAGGGGAGCATAGAATAGTTTACCTGTCAAATCTATGGATAAAGGAAGAATTTATGACCAAATAAGAGATAAAGAGCATTTTAGGAAGTAAAGTGGATAATTTTGATTTCATTAAATTAAAAAGGGTTGCACAAATAAAACTAATGCAACCAAGATTAGAAGATAAACAAAGATGGGGGGGGGGAGATTTTACAGCAAGTATCTCTGATAAAAGCTTTATTTCTCAAATATATAGAGACATTAATCAAATTATAAATATACAAGCCATTCCTCAATTGATAAATGGTCAGAGTTTCTGAAGGCAGTTTTCAGATAAGAAATCAAGATTATTTACAGCCACATAAAAAAATGCTCTAAATCACCCTTAATTAGAGAAATATAAATTAAAACAACTCTGAGGTATCAGATTGGCTAATATGCCAGAAAAAGAAAATCATAAATGTTGAACAGGATATGGGAAAATTGGGATACTAATGCACTGTTGGAAGAGTAGTGAATTGATCCAACCCTTCTGGAGAGTGATTTGGAACTATGCTCAAAGAACTTTAAAAAACTGTGCATACCCTCTGATCTAGCAATACCACTACTGTCTGTATCTCGAAGAGACTTAAAAAAAAAGGAAAAGGAAAAGGAGCTATTCTTACAAGAATATTTATAGCTGCTCTTTTTGTAGTGGCAAAGAATTGAATATTGAGGGAATGTCCATTAATTGGGGAATGGCTGAACAAATTGTGGAATACTATTATGCTATGAGAAGGATGATTTCAGAAAAACCTGGAAAGACCTACACGAACTGATTCAGAGTGAAGTGAGCAAATAGAACAATTATGAATGATACTATTAGCAGTAAAATGGCCCAAGACAATCCCCAAGGACTCATAATAAAAAATGCCATCTTACCTCCAAAGAAAGAACTGATTGAGTCTGACTTGTATATTTTACTTTCATTTTTTTGTTCAAGTTCTCTTCCACAAAATGACTAATATGGAAAATCATTTTACATTATTGCACATGTAAAATTTGTATCCAATTGCTTACTATCTTGGAGAAGGGGGAGAGAGTTAGGGAAAAGGAGAATTTGACTCAAACTTTAAAACAACAAAAAATTTTTTCATTTTATATAATTGAGAAAAAATAAAATATTTTAAAAAGTAAAAATTTTTAAATAACCTTTACTTTGTGTCTTGGAATGGATACTAAATATCCAAGGCGGAAGAGCAGCTGGATAACTGGAGTTGAATGACTTGCCCAGGGTCACAAAGCTAAGAAGTATCTGAGGCCACATTTGAACCTAGGTCCTCCCATCTCTAGGTCTGGCACTCTGTTCACTGAAATATCTAGCCTATCTTTTCCCTATTCTTTTAGCAAAAGTGAATGAGCAATACTCTTCCCTCTTCCATATTAGATTCTCCTGTCTTATTCCTTCAGTCTTGGTTACTAAAGCTATATCTTTCCTCTCTAGGACTCATCTCAATTGATGAATTCAGGCAGATCTGGAAGCTCTTCAGTTCTCACATGAACATTGACATAACTGATGAAAGCATCTGTGACCTAGCTCGGAGCATTGACTTCAATAAAGATGGAAACATTGACATCAATGAGTTCCTAGAGGCTTTCCGCCTAGTTGAACAGTCATACCTGGAGGACAAAGACTCAGAGCTGAAGAGCTCAGAGACTAGTGACAGCAGTTGTAGTAGCCAGAGAATCCACTGACCATGGAATCCACCAGTCAAAGTGCCTTATAAGACTAGCCAGACTACTAGAGCATCTCTTCTGATTCATCTTGTACTTCCAGCTTCCCCATATCCTATGACCTTCATCACCATCTAAAAAAATATAAATCCCAGGGTCTGTTCGCAAATTGAAAGATCAAACACATTAAGCAGGGAATGGAACCAGAAAAAGATTTCATCTAGGTTTCTTATAACCTTGTCAGTTACTTCTACTAGGAGGTCAGTTTTGTTTTAATTTCCCCAATTACATGTAAAAACAGTTTTCAATTTTCTAAAAAGAATATTGAGTCTCAAATTCTCTCCTCTACCTTCTCACCCTCCTAACTCCCCCCCTACCTTGAGATAGTAAGCAGCCTCATAGAGATTTTATATGTGCAATCATGTAAAACATTTTTCATATTAATCCTTTTGTGGAGGAAAACTCAAATAAAAAAATTAAGAAAATGAAAATGTTTGCTTTGGTCTGGATTCAGATTCTTGTCAGTTCTTTTTCTCTGGAAGCAGATGTCATTTTTCATCATGAGTCTTTTGGGTTAATTTTGGATCACTGTATTGCTGAGAATATGTAAACCATTCACAGTTGCTCGTTGTACAGTATTCCTGCCACTGTGTACAATGTTTTCTTGGTTTTACTCATTCCACTCTGCTTCAGGTCAGTAAGTCTTTCCAGGTTTTTCTAAACTTCTATTGCTCGTCATTTCTTAAAGCACAATTTTATTTCATTTCAATTGTATGCTAAAGCTTACTCAGTCATTCCCCAATTGATGGGTATCCCCTCACTTTCCAATTCACTGCCTCCACAAAAAAGAGCTGCTTTAAATATTTTTGTACATATAGATTCTTCTTCTTCTTCTTCTTCTTCTTCTTCTTCTTCTTCTTCTTCTTCCTTCTTTCTTCTTTCTTCTTTCTTCTTTCTTCTTCCTTCTTCTTCTGCCAAAGGATATCTACTGTTTTATAGACCTTTGGCAGAGGTCCAAGTTGCTCTCTAGAATTACTGAATCAGTTCACAACTTCCCAAAAAGTACATTCCTATCTCAATTTTCCCATACCCCTTAACTCTACCTATTCTTTAAGACCCAGCTCCAATTTTATCACCTACATAAAGCATTTTATTTAAACTCTTACCTCTTGTCTTAGAATTGATACTAAGTATTGGTTCCAAGGCAAAAGAATAGTACGGGCTAGGCAACTGGGATTAAGTGATTTGCCCAGGGTCACACAGCTAGAAGTGTCTGAGGCCAGATTTAAACCTAGTGCTTTTTTCTTGAAGCCTGACTCTTTATCTAAACCACTTAGCTGCCCCCTTCATGAAGCTATTCCCTATCCCTACATCAGTTCTGATATTTCCCCACTTTGACTTTGCATAGCATTGAATCTGTATCTCTCTGAGCTCTCATTCACTATAAAAATAATGTTTTGTTATTTCATCTCTCTTTACTGATACACCTTGCAGTCCCTAAGTAAATGGTGTAATGAATGATTGTGAGCAAAAAGTCATCACTTTCTGGATAACTTTTTTTTAATTTTCAAAGATATTTTATTTTCCCAATTACACATAATAACAATTTTCAATAGACGTTTTTTAAAATATAAGATCCAAATTGTCTGCCTCCTTCCCTTCACTCCCAAATCTCAGATATGGCAAATATTTTATCTGGATTATTATATGTATCATGCAAAACATAGTTCCATATTGGTCATTGTTGTAAGAGAATACTCACATGAAAAACAAAACCTCAAAATAAAACCATAAATAAATTAGTATGAGAAATAGCTTTGATCTGCATCTGACTCCAACAGTTCTTTCTTTGGACATAGATAGCATTCTTTGTCATAAGTCCCTTGGATTGTCCTGGATGCTAGACTGCTGAGAGTAGATGAGTCTATCACAGTTGATCACTGTGTAATATTGCTGTTACTGTGTACAATGTCCTCTCAATTCTGCTTGTTTCACTCTGCATCAGTTCATATAGGGCTTTCTAGCTTTTTCTGAAATCATCCTGTTCATCACTTCTTATAGGCCAATTCCCTAACTGATGGATGTCCCCTCAATTTCCAATTCTTTTCCACCTCAAAAAGAGCAGCTAGAAATATTTTTGTACAAGTAGATCCTTTCCCCATTTTTATCATCTCTTTGGTATACAGATCCAGTATTACAAAATTAAAGGGTACACACAGTTTTATAGCCCTTTGGGCATAGTTCCAAATTACTCTCCAGAAGGGTTAGTTCAGTTCATAATTCCACCAACAATGTGCTACTTTCTGAATTTTGTCACATCTCTTTCAACATTTATCACTTTACTGCCATATTGGCCAGTCTGATAAGTGTGAGGTGGTACCTCAGCGCTGTTTAATTTGCATTTCTCTAATAAAGAGTGATTTAGAACATTTTTTCATATTTATTTTTTTATCTGAAAATTGCTTGCTCATATCCTTTGACCATTTATCAGAGAGTGTTTTATATTCTTATAAATTTGTCTTAGTTCTCTATAAATTTGAGAAATTAGACCTTTATCAAAGAAATTTGTCATAAATTTTTTTCTAGTTTGTTATTTCGCTTCGAATCTTGGTTATATTGGTTTTGTTTGTACAAAATCTTTTTAATTTAACATAACTGTTACTAATTTTACATTTTATAATGCTCTCTAGCTTTTGTTTGGTCATAAATTCTTCCCTTCTCCATAGATCTACCAAGTAAACTATTCTGTGTTCCCCTAATTTAATTATGGTATCATTCTTTATATCTAAATCATAAATCTATTTTGAAATTATCTTGGTATAGGGTGTGAGATCTTGGTCTATACCTAGTTTCTCCCATACTGTTTTCCAGTTTTCCCAGCAGTTTTTCTCAAATAGTGAGTTCTTATCCCCAAGGCTGGGATCTTTGGGTTTATCTAACACTAAGTTGCTGAGGTAATTTCTTCTGTATATTGTGCATCTAATCTATTCCATTGATCCACCATTCCATTTCTTAGCCAGTACCATACTATTTTGATGATTACTGCTTTATAGTACAGTTTGAGATCTGGTACTGCTAGGCCACTCCTTGACATTTTTTCCATTAACTCCCTTGACACCTTTTGTTCTTCCACATGAATTGCTATTTTTTCCTAGTTGTATAAAATATTTTTTGGTAGTTTCATTGCTATGACATTGAATAAGTAAATTGATTTAGGTAGAACTGTCATTTTTATATTAGCTTGGCCTTCCCTTGAGCAATTAATATTTCATGGCCAACTTTAAAAGGTGATGAGTCTCAGAAATAGTTTATCCTCCATCTTCTTTTCTTTCTAAACTCTTACTTTCTGTCCTAGAAACAACTAGAAGACAGAAGGGCAAATCTTGACTTGCCCAGGTCCACATAGCTAGGAAGTATATGAGGTCAAATTGGAATCCAAGACCTACTGCTCTACCCACGGTGCCACTTAGCTGCCCCAGTCCCTCATTTTTTAAAGGGAACAATGACATCACGGGGCAATGTCTTGACTTATGCATGAATTAGATTTAAGTGAAGCAGAGTTGCACAGTGATCAGCCTCACTCTCTCTTCCATAGCCATCAAAGTCCAGTGGCAAGGTAAAAGTCAGGATGACTGGTGATGGCCAAGGATGCAGTGGGTGACCTTGGCATCTTCAGGGTCTTACCAAGCTCTTAGCATTCCACATTGCCTGTTTCAGTCTCCTTCATGGCTGTTAGACTCAATTATTCTTTTCTGCCCCTTCTGCCAGGGGAAGTCTTCCCAAGCTTGCAATAGACATTCACCTAACTCACCAACAGGTTTGAGGCTTGAAAGTTATACTCACCTTGGTTTAGCCAGTCTGCCTAGAATTTTTATGTTTGCTTACTGGAATATGACAGCCACACATGGCTTCTTGGAGCCATAGTCGAGAGTTAGGTGACAGGTAGACCCCAAAGGTCTGAAAAGGGTTCAGCAAGTCCTCACTCCTGAGGTGCCAGCCTTCCCTGGGTAGCTAAATGGTGCCATAGTGCATTGGCCTTTACACCCATACCTCACTAAGTACCTACTATGAGCTAGGCAATATGCCAAGTAGTAGGGATACAAGGAAAGGCAAAAAAACAGTTCCTGCCCTCAAGGAACTCCCAGTTTAATAGAGAAGTCCACATGCAAAGAATTATGTACAAACAAGCGGTGTGTGTGTACATTCAAGCTCTGTAAATTTACTCAGCTATAAAATGGGGAGAATAATAGTACCTTTCTCCTTGGGCTGCTATGAGGACTATATGAGATAATATCTGCAAAGTGTCTTGCAAATCTTTAAGTATATATATGTATATATATGCATATATATTTGAAAACCTTTAATTTCATATATATACACACACACATATATATATACTTGAAAACCTTTAAATATATATATATATATATATATACTTGTATGTATATAATGCTAGCTGATATTAGAAAAGGGACAATGGAATATCCTTCTAAGTTGTGAAGATCTTTGTGATCTCTACTAATTGCGAATGTAACTGAGGATCAAAGAGAGAGAAGCAGAAGCAAAATTGTGGTGGGCTAATACTACAAAGCTGGAAATGGATAATAAGTTCTGGAGTCTGTTGTGAGGAAGATTATTTAGTATTAGTCACATATAGTTTATATGGACCTAGCAGGAAGGGTTGGAGCATTCCAAGATGGAATGAAGGAACAGGAAGTTGCTTGTGCTCTGAGAGAGACTCCATTAGTGGTTGGCACAAACTGTTGCTAGCCCTGGGAGATCTCAGAGTTAAGGGCATCCTGCATCCGGATTCCCTGGGATCCTGAGTGGTGGTGGCTTTCAGCAAGTGGACAAGACCTGCAGAGCCGCACCAAGTGGAGGAGGGGTTTGGGACCTGGTGGACAGCATCTCAAGCACACTCTCTACTTCGGTACCTTGGACCACATTGGCTTTTGGCATCCTGTGATCATCTTTGGATTACCGTGAGAACCCTCAAAGCCACCCTCAGCCCCTTTAGCTGTGCTGGTCAAACCTGGCTGGAACCAGGTTTGATGCAGCCTTCCCAGAGACTCCAGAACAGCTCCTTGAGCCCTGCCTGGCCTCGGTCAAATAGAGTTAGAGAAGACAAGTCCTCCCCTTGCCCTTGTGATTTGCCCTTTAGGGCTTTAAGTGTAGAATCCCCTATCCCACCTTTATTAGTAAATCATAATTAAAACTGTTAAAACCCTTTACCTTGCCTGCTGGTTCCAAAGACCCTGGCCTAGGATGGGCAGAGTGACAGTTGGGGCTAACTGCCATTCTTGATTCTTGGTCTCCCTATCCTGGCTGGTTCTGCCTCTCCTTCAACCCAGTGTGTGTACCCACAAACCATTAGGACACATTTACATCCCTGGTGCCCCACTCTTTTTATAAGTCAGATGCCAAACTTAACAAAGAGGGTGATTCAAGAAACATTAGTATTGGGAAATGAACTTTGCAGACATCTTGGCAGGATTGGGGCTAGGGGTAGAAGTTCTACTAAGACAAGAACAGATGACTAACTTTGAGAGACTTTCCTTTCTTTGAGAATGTGGAGCAAGAGATGAGGGGGCATTTGATTCTGATCAATAAGGAGTTCAAAGAGAAATAAATGGACCTTGGGAAGAAGGGGCTATAACATCTTGGTTGACACGATTGGTATATCCTAACCTAGACCAGTAACCCTTGGAAGTCCCTGGAACACTTCGACAGGGTTCATGAAATGAAACTGGAGAAGCATTATAGTATAATGGACAGAGAACCAACCTTGAAGCCAGGAAGATCTGGGTTCAGGTCCCATATCTATGATCCTGGGCTGATCATTCTTAGTGCCCTACATCACTAAGATTATAAATTGTAGAGAAGGTGCTCATCTGCATTGGTATCACAAATCCAGTTCCTATCCCTAGTTGATCAATAAATCAATAGAATATTGAAAGCATAATATTTCTGGATTTAAACAAGGTGTTTGGCAAAGTCTCATGATATGAGAGCAATGGAGACAGATCAGACAGACAGAGGGAGAGAGATAGAGACAGAGAGAGACAGAGACAGAAGGAAAGATGAGGAGAGAGACAGGGAGAAACAGAGAGAGAGGGAGAGGCAGACAGAGAGAGGCAGAGATACAGAAGGAGAGGAGAAGAGACAGAGAGACAGAGACAGAGATAGAGAAAGACAGACAGAATCAGAGACAGAGAGAGAAGAAATTTGGTTTGGGTTTTGGTGTCACTCCTTCATATAGACAGATGTTCTCCTCATGCTACTGACCATGGTGGAACACTATCCAACTGTAAATAATGAAAAGCAGGGTTTCCCAAATTTTGTGTCTTAGATCACTTTGGCAGTCTGGGGAAACCCTCTCAACTCCTTCTTAAAAAGATTTTTAAAAATATGTACGCCTAACCCAAATTCATTTCTAACCCTAACCCAAAATTTGTTTCTAAATTCGTTTGTAACCCTAACCCTAAATTCTGAGCTTGTTTTCTATCCATAGCAAAGTTGTGCTAACTGTATACAGAACGCTATCAATTGCCCTCAGTGAAATCACTTATTCAACAGCATTTATTAAGCACGCAATATAGGTGCCAAGAATGAAGAAAATCCTCCTTGCAATAAGTTTACATTCCATAGATATATAAAATGTGGGTTCAGAGGAAAGAATGCTGGGCCCAGAGCCAGGAAGATCTGAATTCAAGGCTGCCTCAGATACTAGATGACCCTGCATCATCAGACACATAACTTCTGTCTTCCTCAGTTTCCTCATCTGTAAAATGAAGATAATAAAGCACTACCACCCAGGGTTATGGTGAAGATAAAATGAGATAATATGAAGAGCTCCTTAATTCACAATATAAATGCTAGCTATTATTATTATTAAATATACAGATTAAATGTAAAATTTAGATATGTTTATATATTATAATGAAATACATGATACTATGGGAGGAGGGGCACGAGGGGATAGGTGATGGAGAAAAGGTTTACATGAAGATTATGCCCAAGATGCATCTTCAAGGGTCTATGAGGTGAAGATCAGGACATGGGGAAAAGGTATTGTTCCAAGCATGGGGCAAAGTCCATATAAAGACCTTTGCCTCCTTCTAGAAGATGGAGTATTGTGTATGTGGAAGAGGATGAGAGTTGGACTAGCAAACCAAAAGGAAGTCATGCCATGAATATCCAGAGAGGAAAAAGCATCCAGCAGGAGAGGGTGGTGTAACAGAGGGGACAGGAAGGATGAGGGCTGGGAAAACACTATTAGATTTGGCAATTAAGAAATAATTGGAGGGGATGTGGCAAAATAGGGACATTAATGCATTGCTGGTGGAGTTGTGAATTGATCCAACCATTCTGGATGGCAATTTGGAACTATGCTCAAAGGGATTTAAAAGACTGACTGCCCTTTGATCCGGCCATACCACTGCTGGGTTTGTACTCCAAAGAGATCATAAGGAAAGAGACTTGTACAAAAATATTTATAGCCGCACTCTTTGTGGTAGCAAAAAATTGGAAAACAAGGGGATGCCCTTCGATTGGGGAATGGCTGAACAAACTGTGGTATATGCTGGTGATGGAATACTATTGTGGTAAAAGGAATAATAAACTGGAGGAATTCCATGTGAACTGGAAAGAGCTCCAGGAATTGATGCAGAGCGAAAGGAGCAGAGCCAGAAGAACATTGTACACAGAGACTGATGCACTGTGGCACAACTGAATGTAATGGACTTCTCTTCTAGCAGCAATGCAATGACCCAGAACAATCTTGAGGAACTTATGAGAAAGAATGCTATCCACATCCAGAGAAAGAACTGTGGGAGCAGAAACACAAAAGAAAAACAACTGCTTGATCACATGTGTCGGTGGGGATATGATTGGGGATGTAGACTCTATACGATCACCCTAGTGCAAATATCAATAATATGGAAATAGGTCTTGATCAATGACTCATGTAAAACCCAGTGGAATTGCACATCAGTTATGGAAGGGGGATGGGAGGAGGGGAAGGAAAGAACATGAATCATGTAACCATGGAAAAATTCTCTTAATTAAATAAATTTTTTAAAAAAAAAAGAAAAAAAAAGAAATAATTGGAAACTTTGGAGAAAGCTATTTTAGCTGGGTGACTGAACCTAGTAAGTCAAAAGTCAGGATGCAAAGACTTGAGGAGTAAATGAGAGGAGAGGCAGTGAGTATAGGCAACTTTTTCAAGAAGTTTTACTGAGAAATGGAGAAAAGATATAGGACAATGACTCTTGGTATTAATGATAAAATCTGTGAAGACATTTTTTAAGGAAAGGGAAAGACTTGGGCATGTTAGAAGGCACTTGTCTGCAAAACATAACTATTTTTCAAAGATCAGGAACCTAAAGCAGGAGCCCCTGCTCCCATCCCTGCTCCCCTATAGCCTGCAGTGAACTACAGCATGCTAGCTACAGATTAATATTATTTTATGTATCATTTAATACATGCCAGGCACTAGGATAAAGACTTTACACATTATCTCATTTGATCCTCACAATAATTTTACAGATGAGGAAACTGAGGCAAAAAGGTTAATTGTCTAGGGTCACACAGCCAGTAGATATCTGAGAATAGATTTGAACTCATCTTCCTAATTCCAGGCCCAGTGCCCTATCCACTTCACCACCTAACTCCCCCTCTATTGTCTTTCTCTTGCCCCAACCAGTCAAGATCTAGACAGAACCCTAATTACTGAATTATTTAGTGTTCACATTTCTAGACTTCTGTTTCTTCATCCATCAAACAGTGGGGTTGGATTGATTAGATAATCTCTAAACTATTTTCCAACTTGAACCTCTTCCCAATCACACAATAGATGTGATTTATATATTGGAAGAACTTTATTAAGTAAAAAGTAACATTAAATAGAAGGTGCTTAAGGTGCATTTAGGTTCAGGTTAAGCATATATACGTGTATATATATCTATGCATAGAATATAATGCTACATTTCAGATAAAATATACTCATTAGTTTATGTCAATCCAAATTTAAATATTAACTTAGTTATACTAAAATAACTAATTTGTTTTAATGGTCCAACTTTCATTCCACCTTTATTTCTCAATACGCCTCCTCTTCATACATGAGGTGAAAAACAAACAGGGCTGTTCCCCATGCAGGCCAGGCATGCTCTGCACCATTACCTTGGCCCTGGCTTCACCCCTACACTTGGTACGCTCTTCCTCCTCACCTTGCCTTTTGTAATCCCTGGCATTTCAGTTTTACCTAAAGTTCCATCTTCTACCAAAGACCTTTTCTGATTCCTCCAGTTCTTGTCCTTCCCTCCACCATCAAAATTATTTAAACTATATATGTATATATATCAATACATATATTAGTACTTTTTATATATCTATTACAGAAAGAGAGAAAGAGGGACAAAGAGATTGTTCTTCACCTCAATCCCCAGTAGAAAGCAAACTCCATGAGGGTTAAGGAAGTTTTGATTTTTGTCTTTGTATTCCCACAGACTATCAGTGTCAGGCACAGAGAAGGCACTTAGATGCTTGTTGAATTGAAATAAAGCTAAATACGTTATTTAAATTAATCCAAATTAAAAATATGGTTTAGGGGGAATGGGGAGCAGTAACTCATCTTCTAATTCTTGCATGTGTAAAGGTATAATCATCAAGGAACTTTGTTTTCACTAAATCAGCCAAATTAAGGGCAATAATTAGATGTAGCAAAGGAGATAATGCCCAGACCTTTCACAACCCAAAACTAAAACTTAAGTCAATGACATCTGCTTTGTTGGAGTTGTTATATAAAAATCCATGTCTAGATACAAGATTTTTTGCCAGGAAAGGGAAACCACACATTAATCTTTATGACAATGTGTCATTTCAATGTTTTAATGTATCTTAACTCTGACCTATCTCCTTCTACTTCACATATATCTTAAGAAAAAGATAGAACATATTCTAACATTTCAAAATGGCTATTCCAAATCTGTCTCACACATGTCGATCTTCTTAATTGGGGCATGAAGGGTCTCAAATGATTAATTCATTTTAAAATCTTAAATGCATTTAAAAAGCTTACAATTGATTTCAAGTGAAACCATAGTTGAAGATTATTTTCCATAACACTGATATTTACAGTTTGATTCCTACTTCATTAGCATGTCATTTCCTCCAATAAATGGACGTTTCAGAGGCTCAAGAGACTGTAAAATCATCTGTACTGCTGTCATCATGGCAGAATTACGGTCATTGATGAGATTACTTTCATTCTGACAGCATAATCAACATCCTAGCTCATCACAGCATCAAGGAATTGTCTGTATTTGGAGGCTTCTTCCAATTCTTTTCATAAAACTAAAGCATATAGAACCTAGAGAAACCAACAGAAATATGGTTCATCTCTTTATATATTTAGTTTGCTTTCACATTTAAATCTACCCATAAAAACTTGCTGAATAGTGGGGTAGAGCAGACTAGAGGGGCACAATAACTATGCTAATAAATACTGTATATATCTGGCAGGTTTGACCAAACTGGAAGGATTGGGGGCATGACCCCAGACACAATATTTACCATCAGAGCCCGCTCTGTACTTCCTCGGCAAGTTAATTTCCCCTGAAAGGTTCGATGACATTCTCAGGGTCTCCTATAGTCAATATGTGTCAGAGGTCTTCTTTTTGCCTCTGAGGCCAATTCTCTATTCATACCCCACAGCTTCTAAGCTCTTAAGGCTCTGAAACATAGATCGCTAAAATCCAGGAATCAAAATTGAGGGTGGTTCAAAGCACTACAGAAAGCCATAAACTGATTTTAAGGAGGTTGGAAAATAAACCAATGAAGATCTGATTACTCTAAATGGCACCGCAAGTCATAAAGGTGGGCTGGTCTATAGCAAAAATGGATCAAGGTCTACATTGGCATTTGAAATATTAAAATAATTATACAAAGGTCTCTAGGAAGTAAAATAGTCTCTCTCTTTATGGAAGGGCATGGATGAGAATCATGCAAGATGAGACTTGAATGAATGGCCATCTTATATCCGAAGGATTCATAAAAGGATTATGTATGCTACAAGATATTGGATACTACTTCTATCATAGTCATTCATCTCTTCCATTCCTTAGGAGACTGCCTATGAGTAGCTGTGTGTAAAAAAGAAAAGAACAAAAACAACAACAAACCTATCCCCTGGTAGCTAGGATTCTGGATATAAAACCCTCAAACTCAGCTAGTCTGGTTTTTGGACATTAGCTATGTAAAATCTTCAAACTTTTATCAGCTTAGTAGAATCTGCCCAAGCTTATACCCTACAGGCGTAGAGGTCACTTCCCTTTATGCAGCTTGAGAAGGCCCTCAGGGGGAGCTTTATTGGTCACTGACTAATAATAATCCTAGCCCAAGTTACCAGTGCCAGAAAAGAAAGTGATACTTTTTACTTATTAGATAGGAACTTCTTGGAAAATATACCAATATCTTGATCATGGCACGCATTGAAGAAAATCAGAAAGGGTAGGTTGTTCTACAGCAACAAGGGCCAACCAACCTGGTAAAGCAGTCCCTTTCGGGGAGGTGCTAGAAACAGTCAAAGCATTTCAGAAAGCCTTAAGTAATTATCATCTTCTTACACAGAGGATCCAATGTCCTTCCTCTATGTCTGGACATTAGTGAACACCAGTGGAATACGCAAGCTGTTGAACAGTTATCCCTTGCTTTTGCTACAGTGAAGTCTCATTTCAGGAGGAAAAAAAGTGTCCTTGAATCTCTTCATTTTAAATGTTTTGTCCCATTCCTAGAAATAGCTTACACTTGAATGCCAAATAACATCACAGCAGAGATTTGTTTTAGCATTTAACAGCAGTACAAAGTGAAGATGTTAATGAAGTATATACACTTATGAATGAATACAGAATGAAGTAGGCAGGCTATAGAAAACCAAAGTAAAATAACAAAGTAAATGGAAAGAACAATAAAATGAAATGGCAATCTGTAATTATAAGAACCAAGTTTGGCCACAGAAAGAGTATTAAAAAAATCACATCTCTCTTCCCTGTGGGAGGGGAAGCATTCAGAAGCAGGATATAGTATACATCAGATATGTTAGATGTGGTATTTGGCCTTACCAGACTGCTTTTCCCCTTCTCTTGGTTTTTTAGTTAAAAGAGATGCTCCTTGTGTAGGGGCATGGTTGAAGATAGATTTTTAAATTCAGGCAATATAAAAAACACTTTTGAGGAGGGCAGGGAAGAAGTGGAACTAGGATTTCATTGGGATAGGGAATGCCTGGTGAAAAGTCCCTTTAGATTGGCATCTGAATTGCAATTTATGGTCTAAGAGCAAAGGTTCCCACCTGGGGTCCACAGATGCCTAAAGGATTCCATGAACTTAGATGAGAAAAAACAATGACATTTTTAATTTCAGTGTAATTGATTTCTTTGGCAATCCTATGAATTGTTTTACCCATTTATAAACTATTCTGAGCAATCTATAGTTCACCAAACTGCCAAAGGGGGCTATAATTAAAAAAACAAAAAACACAAAAAGCAAAAAACAGAAAACAGAAAATGGAAAAAAAGCTTAAGAACTCATCTTAGACCAGGCTCAGTGAGCTAGTATTAGAAGGAAAAGGACTCTCTACACACTGATATGCTGTGTCGAAATCTTGTAAACTCAAAGTCAAACTGTAAAACAAGTGATTGTGGCAAAGGGCAGATTGCATATTATTGTATGTCAATACATTTATTTTATCTTGTCCCATTTAATTTGCACATCCCTGTATATCTCATACCTAAAAAAGAATTGCCACTACAAGATAAATCAAAATGATAATCAATATCCATCCATCCATCCATCCAATCCCTCTATGAAGACTACCACTGAAGAACTACAAATTTTTAAGGCAATCCATTCCACTTCTGGATCATCATAATGCTGTTAGTAGCTAAGTCTATCACATTTGATCACTCCACAATATTGCAGTTACTGTGTACAATGCTTTCATGGTTCTGCTTATTTCATTCTGCATCCTTTCATGTAGGTCTTTCCAGCTTTCCGAAATCCTCCTGCTCATTCCTTACAGCCCAATAGTATTCCATCACCATCATATATCACAATTTGTTCAGCCATTCCCTAATTGCATTCCACTTCTGAATAGCTATAATTGATAATGTCCTCCTCCTTTCCCCCAACAGCAAGTCTAAAGTTGCCCCTTTGTAACTCCCTTATTTGCTCCTGACTCTGCCCACTATGTCAAGCACACTAACAGTCCTTGAACAAGCAAATATATCTCTCTCGACTTTTCTCTTTTTTATGCCTATTCCTTCCTATAGACTTAAGGCCCTTCTCCATCCTGGCTGCTTTATTTCTTACACAGTACTGTAGGGCAGCTAGATGGTACGTGGATAGAGCTCTGACTTGGCCTTAGAAAGGCCCAAATTCAAACCTGACTTCAGACGCTTGTTAGCTGTGTGACTGGGCAAATCATTTAACTCCTGCCTGCATAAAACTGGAAAAGGAAATGGCAAACCACTCCAATATTTTTGCTAAGAAAACTCCAGGGACAGATGGTCTCTAGGGTCACAAAGCCTCAGTCAGGACTGAACAGCAAGTTTCATAATCATAGACCTCCATATGTGTTTTGACCAGGATAAAGTACAGACAAATGGCCATCCCTTATTCCTTAGTGTAGTTCCAAGATTGCATTAGTTTCTGATTCATACTGGGCTTGATATTGTGAAAGAGAATTCAAACTCTTTTTATTTTAACTTAATCAAGAACTTGGAGTCCCTCATCTTTCACACTTACTTAGTCATTAACACTTAGTCCTAAAAGACCACAAGCACTGTCCCCTCCCAGACTTTGATTAGTTCCTGAGATATGACAGAACAGTCCTCAGTGAAAGGAACTAGAAACCAGAGACAGGAAGTGACGTAGAGAAAATTGCTTATTAAAGCCAGCCAAGGGGATCCTGATTCATTCTGCTGCCCTGGTGGCTCTTGTTGAGAGAGGACTTCTGCATTGGTATCTCTATGTTGGAATTCTGCTGCGTTGGTGGCTCTTGCTGAAAGAGGACTTCTGTGTTGGAGATGATTCTGGGATGGTGACTCGGGCTGAAGAGACTCTCAAGGTCTTCCACCTGGAGATCAAAACCTGGAGGCTGAGACTCTCCCACTCTTTTGCGTTGGAGATTGGGACCTGAGGGAGCCTTTGTCAGAGTCGAGCTGGATTTCTTCAGATCAGTAATTATAGGGTATTTAGCTAGGTAATATTTTCTACCTCCTTCCTACATTTCCCCTTTTAGTATCTCTACCCTGCTAATAAATAATATAAATAATAAAGCTACTAACAGCCTTTTTGACTTAAAGAGTTAACGGCAACCACAACAATTTTTTAAATTTCTTATATTTTTCAAACCATTTTAATTATTACAACATTCACCCCAAACTCCAGACCTTTTTCAAAGGTTTGCCTAACCATCTCTCTCAACCTTGTATCTGGATAGTTGATTTTGAGAAGTTAAGTCCAAGGCTTGATATGGATCCCTAATGAATTTTATCTGATTTGGATTCCATTCAGTGCTCTAGGATGTCAAGGTCTTGTTGGTTTCTATTCCAATGGACAGTTTAGTTTTGTTTATGAGTGAATTATCTTTAATGCCAATCTAAAAGCAATACCTAAATGCCACTACACTGAAAAATGGGAGTTCTACTTAGGGATGGAAGGGAAAAGGTAGACCTGGAGGTGGTGATTAGCTTTTTACATTTGTGGAGTACCTGGTAAGCAGAGGCAGGAAGTAAAAGAAGGTCTGAAAAAGAAGAACTGGAAAGGATTAAAACACATTTTCCCAATTTTATCACAGGTCCTGGCAGCAACTAATGAGAATTAAAATATCACATTTTGTTGGAAAGATCTTAAGACACTCAAGCTTCCCTTAATCTCTCTATATATCTAGGTTAATATCTCCTAATTCCTCCCTAACATTCCTTTTCTTTCCACTGGAAAAAAAAAGGAAGAAAGAAAAAGAAGACACAGATGAACACAAGCTTCCCCTACAACTCTTTTAACATCAGATTAATTCAGTCATCATTAATGAAACAAATCCTACAAGCAAAGAAGCAGGTGAAGGCCCTGGAAATACAAAGAATAGGCCCAACCCTCAAAGATTTTCTATTCTATAAGGGATACAACATGTAAAGAGAGAAATAAGTCAAGCTGATCTGAGGAGGTAGTGAGCATTAACAACCAGGGGGAAATCAAGGACAGCTTCTTGAGGGAGGTACCTAAGAGTTGGAAGAATGCTAAATAGCCTCCTCATGTCATGATTTTATATAAAAACATATATACAACCTTTGATTCAATCATGAAAAATAAAAACATTGTTGCTCAAAATCTAAAAGGAACCAATGATGAAACAAATGACTGGGGGCTTAAGTGAATGTAATATCTATTTTTATTACCAAAACATGAGATTGACATCTTTTTTATTGCACTCTTTTAAATCTTTTATATGCATCAAACCTACTTCAACATTAATTCAATTCAACAAGCATCCCTTGACTGTCTACTCAGTGCAAGGCACTGGGCAAGGTGCTAAGAGATACCAAGAAGAAGATCCAGTTCCTGCCCTCAAGGTGCTTCCCTATATAAAAGCCAATAAATTACATAAATCAGAGTGATGGGCTTTTTTCTTTTTTAACTCAAGAACATGGAGTTGGCTATGACCACCAGCTAACATGCTAAAACTGCATTGTGGGAATTATATGGGGTTGATTTGAATTGGTGTTCTGCTTCCCAAACCACACCTTTGGGTACCCCCAACAGCTGCCTCAGACATGCCCCTGTGTCCTCACGCAGAGGCAGAGGTCCCTGCCTCTTTGCTTAGGTGCAGGATGCGGTCATTTGAGCTACAAAGGCACTCCCTTGACACTGTTCAACCTCCTCATTTTAGGAGTCACATGTGGATGAATCCCCAAACTTGCCCTGTTCCTGCTCTTAAACTTGCCCATCTTGTAAAAGAACCCATGAGTTTAGAGTATTACCAATGCTGAATAAGGAGGCAAAGAGCCCAATTCAATGTGTTAAATCAAATACATACACAAATCACATTTCAAAAATAAAAAGATAAGATGCAGAGACTTTAGTAAATGACCAAGGAACTAAGGCAAGTTGTATGGCTACCTCATGCTTTTAACAGTACATTTTTGGTGTCTAAAGCTAAGAGATGGTCACCTTCTAAAAGAATTTAAAAAAAAAAAAACTTAAATAAAACAGAATTGTGTTGTACCCATAGTTGGGGCTTTTTTCTTTTTAAAAATATGGGTGGTATCATTTTAGAAACATGGCAATAGTCTTTTAGTGAATGCTTTCCAATATGCTTCCTAAAAATCTTTATTATGTGTGGAGACAGACCAAAGTATTGTCTCTGAGGTTCCATCTTAAAAATTACATGGCAGTCTCTATTATTCCTAGAGATACTTTAAAGCTTAGGCTAACCCCTCCACTACTTCATTAACATTATGATGATCATCTTCATCGTCACTGTTGTCATCATCGTCGTCGTCGTCGTCATCAACATCATCATCAACATCATCATTACCAGTCTGGTCACCAGATCCAAGTTCATCTTCATCTTCATCCTCAACCTAAACAGAAAAAAAAATTTTTTTTTCACTTAGCCTGAATCAAACAACATGGAAAACTTCATTTCTTGGCCATCTTGAAATTTGGAACTTTAAAGTATAAATAAATCTCTTTACTTCTTTGTCCTAGGGACACATGCAACTTGTGGGAAATGATTTTTGTGGGCCTATCATGAAAAAAATCTGCACAGAAACTAAAACATGGTAGCATTTTCTTATTCTCCAGTGGTTCCTGTTAGCAAAAGAGTGACCAAATCAATTCATGTTACTAAAAATAAAATATTAAGTTGTAAGTGTAGGCAAAAGTTAATCAAATCCTAAACAAAGACAATACTTCAAATGCAGGAATATATTTATTCCTACATGCAAAATTGAATATCTAAAATATAACAAAAATATTAAAAAATTATACTCCAAATTCAATTATTTATTATATAGAGAGCACTTCAAGGTGAAATATTTCTAAGCACTTTACAAAGAAATATGAATTGAATATGTAATGAAATACAATTGTGGCACAAAATCTTTGCAAGGACAAATTCTATTAGAAACACGTGGCCTTACCGGATGACCAAGGTCCTTGAGTTTGCTTTTTAATGAAATGATTTTCTGATCTTGATCAGCCAGCAGCACCAAGAGGTCATCCTGTTCTTTGGCAGCTTTTGCAAGTCCCAGCTGCAGTTTGTTTTTCTCATTCTGTAAGATTGCTATGGTGCTGTTTGATGAATCCAACTGCTGTTTTATAGACACTTTTTCCTCAGACAGAGCTTTAACTTCATTCTGACAACAGAAATGTTCAAGTTACTAAGCTGCAAGGAGCACTCATATGGGAGCAGCACATGATGAAATGTTCTTTTCTTTCAAATCCACTGCATCCAATTCAGCCTTGGAGGGTGTTTATTGAATTCACAAAATTACTTTTTTGAAAATGAATTTTTTCCATGCAAACCATTTATGTATATCATCAACAAGAAAATCATTTATTTGAGTTGCAACATTTCCATTCAAATCAGAAACAAGAGATTACATGAAAAAGCAGATCGAAAACAAACCATATACTGCCACAGAAATACTAACAACTATTCCATTTCATCTGACTTTTCGGTGTTTATTTCCACATATGCAGTGGAATAAAATTCTGAATTTTCTCCATTTTATAATTTTAAAATATTGTGTATTAGGCATGGAAGTGCTACTACCAACCTTTAATTCTTTAGTCTCTTGAACCAATGAAGAGAGTCTACCCTCTATGTCAGTGGGTTTTGCTGCTGTTACAGTCCCATTGTCTCCTGAGACTGGAAGAGATTTAGCCTAAAGGCATAAATTGATGAAAAACAAGTTTAAAATGTTAAGCTAGCAAAGCTCAGACTACTAGACATATTTTTTATTTCATTTTGGACTTGAAATCTGGTTTCCAAGATTAGACAAAACAGTTCTCAAATTGACTCCTATGTGAGTACTGTCTTATGAGATAAATGACACTCAGGGCAGAACCTAAAGCCCAGGGGAGCATGAACCAGGGAATAGAACAGTGCATGTAGATCTATGAAATAAAGAAAGCAGATCTAGAAAGGAAGGATCAAAGTTGTTCTGAGTTAGAAGTATGTTCTAATAATGCCTCAAATGTGACCATGGAGTCAGAGCTGGAAGGGCTCTCAATGACCATCTTGTCTAATGCCTTCTTTTGAGAGACAGAGAAACAATAGTCCTAAAGGTCTCAGAGTCTAAGTACCAGATCTGGGCCTCAAACCTAGGCTCTTTCTGCTGTACCATAGCACCTCAGGTCAGTAAAGAGAGAGCTAACAGACTCCAAGTGACGGACTCATACCAAGATTCTTTCAGGCCACTGTGTGCCAGCCACCTCCTCAAGGCAGCAGAATAGGCTGACTAGCCTAAAGCAACCAAGTCAGCCCACCCCTAGGTTTGCTATTAATGGATAAAGAAATGAAAGCCACTTACAAATGCTTCAGTTTTCTGTAACAGCTCCTGCTTTTCCATCTGTAGTTTAGAGATCTCCACAGACTGCAAATTTAGCTGAGCCCTGAGTGTTTCAACTTCCTTCAAAGACAAAAGTGGCAGAAAAAATGTTTATATTTATTTAGAAAACTACAGAGAATCACAAAGAAACTAAGACAAAATCTTCCATAAAATATTGGCTTAAAATCTAAATCCACAAAACCCACCAGTACATCTTTATATGACAATTATATTAATAATATATTATAATAAAAATATTTGGTAGTTGACCTACCAAGTTACACTGAAGTTATAAAGAGAATTGTAAAACGTTCACTAAAATAAGAATTGACAAATAACTGAAAGGTTATTTTCTTGATTGATCCCCTTGCCTACCTGAAATGATATATATAAATATATATATATATATATATACATATATATATATATATTTACTGCTATACTAATCACAACTAGGGCATTGATAGGGCCAGACAAAATTAGTATGGTAGAACGAAGGTTAGAGAATCTCAGGAAAATAACGAAAAGGTAGGAATAAAGGAGGAATAGGAAGGAATGACCTCAAAATATTCTTTAATGATCTCAAAATATATTACCTAAATAAAAATTATAGTAACCAAAACTGCTTGGTAATGGTTAAGAAACAGAAAAGCAATCAGTGGTATAGACTAGATGGACAGGAATCAGAAACAAGTAAATTTTAAAAAAACGGTGTTTGATAAACCTGGTAACCCAGATGACCTAAGGAAGAACTTTCAAAAGAACTGTTAGGAAAACAGAAGAGCAGTTTGCCAGAAATTATATTTAGACAAATACAAATATCTGGTAACAATGGATGGGAAAAACATGATCTGACTATAAAAGGTCACAAGATAAAATAAAAAAAGATGCATCTTAACTGAACAAGAGAGAAAAAAGATCCCAAAAGATAAAATAAGTAATTTCATTTGCATGAAATTAAAAGGATGTTGAATGAAACAAAACCAATGCAGCTAGAATAAGAAAATAATGTCAGTTGGAAAAAAAAAAACAACTTTGCACCAATATTCTTTAGCAAGGGGTCTGATAACCAGGATACATAGAGAAACAAAAAAAATATGTATATGACAGTTGATCATTAAAGAATATGAATAATTCTAAAAAGAATTAAACTATTAACAACCATGTGAAAATCTTGTTCAAAATAATGAATACTAAGAAAAATGTAAATTAAAGTAACTCTGGGGCTTCACAGCCAGTTAACTCTGATGATAAAGTCAGAAATAGGGGATGAGGAAGACAGATATGTTAATATTTTAATGAAAATGTAAAATGATCCAACCATTCTGGAAAGCAATTTGGAATTTTGCTTTAAAAAGTAAGCTTTCTATACTCTGACAGAAAGATTCCAGTGTTGGGCATTTAAAAAGCACAACAAAGACAAAAAGAAAGATGCCTCAAAATATTTATAGAAGCATTTTTTGTGATAACAAAGAGCTAGGAATAAAATAACTGCCCATCAATTAGGGAATGACTAAAACAGTTGTGGTGCACGAATGTAATGGACAATCACTGCTTCGTAAGAACAACAAACAGTAAGAATTCGGAGAAGCACATAAATGGATGGAAAAGGGAAATAAGTAGAATCAGAAAAACTATATGCTTAATAATGAAAACTCTGAAGCAGAATTATACATATCAAAAGGAATTTCTAAGTTGCGAAAGATTCCAGAAAAAAGAAAAAAGCTTTTTTTTCCAGTTAAAGAAATCCATTTGAAACATTGAAACCTTTTCATTTTCTTCTTCCTTGCAAGTGCTCAAGAAGCAAAATTTGGGGGGGGGGGGGGGGGGGGGGAAGGAAATAGGATGAGCTATGTGGCACATATAAACTGTTTACCAAGATTTTTTTTCCCACCAAGAAGTTATAATGAAAAATTGGTCATGAAAATTAGACAAAGTCTTTTTTTTTAAACCCTTACTTTCCGACTTAGAATCAATACTCTGTATTGGTTCTAAGACAAAGGAGTGGTAAGGGCTAGGCAATGGGGATTAAGTGACTTGCCCACGGTCCCAGAGCTAGGAAGTGTCTGAAGGCAGATTTGAACCCAGGACCTCCCTTCTCTAAACCTGGCTCTCAATCCAGTGAGCTAACTAGCAGCCCCCCAGAAGTTTACATCTTAACACAAGCCACTGGTAACTTAAAAGTCATGCCATGTTGGGCAACTGGGTATTGATTCCAAGATGGAAAGTAAGGGTTTCTAAAAAAAAAAAAAAAGTCATGCCATGTAGCTTAGTTTCTTTTAAAATTTTCTTTTGACTGCTATTTCAGACTGGAAATCAATCTGTGTAAAGATCTTTTAAATGGGAGAAAAATAATATTTAAAAAGATTCTAAAAAGTGTCAATAATTAAAGATGACTATTTGATCAAAAGTTCTTGTTGTCATCTATAAAAGTAAACTAGATTAATGATTATTTGGAGCATTCATTCTAATTATGAACAAAGAAAGTAAAGCACAAATTTACCCGTTGCAATTTTGTAGTACTTTCAGAATCACCATCCATAGAAGTCTCTAGAGAGGGTTCCATTTTCCCAGGTGCTGACAGTGTAGATTTCTACATTAATAAAGAAATAAACCATGAAACTAAATTAGAGTGTCAATCAGCAAGGTTAAAAAAAGATTGGATACTTTTTAACCTTAAGAAGACCTAGATTTCTAGGCCCAACTCTAATTAGCTATCTGACTATGTAATCACTTTAGGCCTCAGAATTTCCAGAGAGTATAGATGATCTAGTTCCATGTTGGTGAATGAGTTGGCACTCATGTTACAGGGGGCTGCTCCCTTTCCCCTCATCCATGTGCCTGAGGACATTCCTCTCATCACCTGCCCCTCTCTGCCCAACAGCCCAATGGGAGCACTTCCTCCCTCCCTGTCTAGGGTAAGGCAGGCAGCCCCCCATGTGGCCTGAGGGTTGCAGTTTGGGCACTCAGTCTCTAAAATTTTCACTATCACTGGTCTAACTTGTCTCTGCATTGCTTCTATGTATAACATTATATTCTGTGCTGTTTTAAAGCATCATATTTGAAAATATAAAGTTAGAAACAGAAAATCACCATAAATAATCATTGAAAATACATCTCAAGACCAGCTACTCTCTTGCCTTGACACACACAACTTGCGACTTATGAAACCATTAGAGAATTTAGAGATGTATCTGGGAAAGAACAAGCTCTATATACTAAGTTTATTGAAGCAATATATAAGGTCATCTGAAGAAGGATAAAGAAGCAGTCACAGTAAAATTAAAAGAAGGACTAGAAAACTTTGTTTTCCTAGTTTAATACTCTGAATGTTTGGTTCTTACCAAATTTTCAATCAAAGAGTCCTTTTCTGTCAACTGGCCTTGTAAAAGTTCTTGCTTATTTTTTAATTCTTTTATCTCTTCTCTTAATCGGCTAATTTCTTCCGGTTGAATGCCATTCATCTGAGCTCCATCACTGTGAGAACCATGATGCTGACTGTCTTTTCCTATTACATGTGCATGAAATTTGATAAAGTTACAGAACATTTAAGTTTGCCATTATTTGTCCTGGAAGATCCAAACACCTGCATATATCAAAGCAAAGATAAAGACTCTGGGAGTCCTACTGGGGATAGATAATCATGTCTCTTATATGATAGTGTTAGAGGCTTTCAGTTTTTACCATATGTAACATGTGACAATTGATTATATAGAAAGCATTATGTATGTAAAATACATATAACCAACAAAGCGCTCAAGAGGGATCATGGTACCTAGCTGTATTTTGAGGAGATTATACTGGTCCTTGTGCTGCTGGATCTGAGACACTTGCTGTGTGACAGCTGTCTGAAGCTGTTCATTTTGACATTTTAGAGTAGAAACCTGTTGTTTTAATTCTTCAAGCTGGAAATCCTATGGAACAAAAATAAAGACAACTTCTGTCAAGGGAATATATGTGTTAGGAGCAGATAGGTGGCTCATGGATAGAAAGCCAAACTCAGAGATGGGAGATCCTGGGCTCAAATCTGGCCTCTGCTACTTCCTAGCTATGTGAACCTGAGCAAGTTACTTAACTCCAACTGCCTACCCCTTATCACTCTTTAGCCTTGGAACTAATACTTAGTATCAATTCTAAGACTGAAGATAAATTTTTTTTTAAAAAGAGAAAAAAAGAATTGATGTACTCAAGACAATCATTTCTTTAAGGTGGTATGAAATATGAACTAAAATTATGGGTTCAATTTATTTAAGAAAATAGCATATTCTCTAGGGATACTCATCTGCACACATGTACTTCTATCCTTGTGGGTGGTATCCCTCCCTTGGCTCTCATCCCCATCTCCCATTGCTCCTTAAAGGTTCAAGCTGTGACATAACTCAATGCCTTCCACACAGTAGGTTTAATTTAAGCACTGTTGGACTGAATTGAACTCATGTTTGAATTCTGTGATAAAATGCAGAAGAGGAAAAATTGTACTTGCTTTATTTGACTTCTAGAGAATAAAATAAGGAAGAAATATAGAGGACATGATTTCAGTTTGATAGAAGGAAAATTTTCCCATTTTGGAAGGAGAAAAGTAATCATAAAGTAAGGAATTCTCCCCATCCCAGGAATGAAAGCATATAATCAGTTGTTTAGGGATTATGCACAGGGGATTTCTGTTTTAGAGGGGATTGACAAGATGATCTCAATCTCCAATTTTGACATTTTATGAATCTAAGTCATGTGAGAAATCATTCTCATTCCTTTAAAGTTTCATAGATCATAGTTTCAGTACAAGAGAAATGTTCCTCCAGGTACCATGATAAGCTCATTATTTTCAAACAACATTAGATTAATTCCCAAATCACCATCAGCTAAAGAAAATTCTACTCAAAATCTGAACATAAAATAGTATATTCATACTTTGATTTCACCCTGGTAGACAGATGTCTGGGGTAAAGAGAGTGCTAAATGTGAGCAAATAGTCTTATACAAATTATTAGACTCACAGGAACTCAAGACTCAAAGAGCTGTCTACCTGTTTTGAGGTGGTATTTATGGCAAGCAGTACACAACCCAGCTGATCGAGGCAAGTAGGTCCCATCCTCTCTAAAATCTATGCTTGCACTATAGAGAATTAACATTAAGAAAGAGCACTTGCCAAACTTCCCTAGATCAACTTCTCAACAACAAGCATGGTCATTCCTCAGGAGGCCTTAAAAAAAGTCTTTCCATGATCTCAACACAAATCTGCTCCCTTTAATTACTGCCCCCCCCCAAAGCCCTTCTGGTCTTTTAAGCACAATGAAGGTGCCCTTTCACTTTCTAATATATTGCAGTAAAGAGAGAAGGCAGTGGTTTGAAAAACACTGGTTCCAGAAACAGTAACATTGAATTCTATTTCTGTTTCCAAGGCCTACCCCATGGGTGGCACATTCTTGTGTATGTTTGCTCATCTGCAGATGAGAAGATTTGACATAATAATAGCCTCTCGAGTCCATCCCAGACTCAGCTTTGTGTTCCTATGAACTAGACCAAGAATCTGTGGGTAATTTTTAGGAAAGAAGTGTGTCTATTTCAGATTTTCTATCACTCTTACCATCCAACACTACACTGTTTTGCACACAGTAGGTACTTAATAACAGAAATATGTTGAACTATATAGTGTTTTAATAACTTCGATTAAACAATGGAGAAGCAGGAATGGTAAGTCTTTCACAGGAAAAATCAGATTTAATGCACATCATTTTAAATTATAGCACTTCTTCCAAGACCACAGGCTGTCCTAACGTAAAGGGGCTGCCTGAATCTCCCCACTATCTACTCAGCATCAAAACTATAACAAATCAATGCTGTGAACCTTGAGTTTCAAAATAAAGAGGGAAGGGGAAAATGAAAAATTGTTCAAGTAATTTTAAGGAAGATCATTCATCTAAATCAGTCTTAATTTAGGATCTATGAATGTGTTGTTTTAATATTTTGATAACTATATTTCAATATAGTTTGGTTTCAATCCTATGTATTTTGTGTACATAATTCTGAGAAGGAAGGGGTCCACAGGCTTCACAGGAGTTTCCAAAGGGGTCTGTGACACAAAAAAGGTTAAGAACTCCTGGCCTAAACGCTCCATACTAAGTTGCAACTAATGCTGGTGCTTTTTAAATGACATTTTTTACTGAGAGCCTTTGAAGGAAATAATAACTCTGCAAGAGCCTATTTGTCAAAATGGAAGGGATTTGGGTTATACAACTGGAACTAAGATGAGTTTGCATTTTACTACATCCTCTTATTTGCAAAATTCTACCTGAACACTCCTAAAAAGAATTCCCCTTAAACCAAAAAGACTTGTAGGCCAGGGAATATCTGTCCTGGCATTTACCTGCTCTCTGATCACATTTTTGTAGTGAGTCACAATACTGTCATGTTGTTCCAATGTTTTCTTTACTTCTTCTTCCTTTTTATCTTCTTCACTAGACTTATAAATGGACTTTGTTATGACACCTGAAAAAGATGGTACATGGTTAAATCTTTCAAACTCTGTTAAATAACATCTCAATAACCATGTATAATCTAGCAATGAAAAAATAAATGCTGTCCCAACAGAGAATAAAAAATATAAAATGCTCTGGTCTAAAAGACTGCCAATTCTGGGGTTCATTGATGTCTTTTGAACATGTTCGATAGGTGCTTACTTATCCTAATTACTTTTCAAATACATTGTCTCCAACATGTCTCACCTTCAAGTTCTTTCACTAACTTTGTAAACTCATGATCAAACATCATGTGGTCTGGGCTAGAAAAACTTGGCTGTGGTTTCTGGGCTGCTCTTGAGTACAATTCATGTTTGCTAATGAAACCCAGTTTTTCTATGAAGTTCTCTTTGCCAATTCTCTTCTCTATGAGTTGTTTCAATTTTTCTCTAAAAAAAAAAAGGCAGACAAAAAATTACTAATAGTTCAAACACTAAACACTCAAATTATGCTTCAGTGGAAAATATCATTTCTTGATTACTTCTTTATCTGTTATCTAAATGAGGCCCTCACTGCAACAAAGCAATACTTTCTATTTCTCACTAAATCTTTATCCAAGACCCAAGAGAGGCTGCCACCCCTTTCTTTGCTCCCTACCCTTTGAATTAAGTCCTGAGCTTTTAAAAGAAAATTGAGTACATTGCCAAGTATTTCTAGTCTCCAATGCCAGCCCCTCCACACAGGTCCTTGATCTCATTCCCTTCCCATCTCCTACAGCAGATTTTCCCTTTAATCTCTTGTTTATCTACTGGTTGCGTGCCTAACAAATTCAGACAGGTTCAGGTCTCCCCTATTTTTTAAAACTCTTTTATTCCATCTTAGAATCAATACTAAGTATTGGTTCTAAGGCAAAAGAGTGGTGAAGGCCAGGCAACTAGAATTAAATCACTGGTCTGGTGACACACAGCCAGGAAGCGTGGAAGGCTAGATTTGAACGCAGAAACTTCTGTCTCTAGACCTGACAAGCCACTAAGTCACCTAGCTGTCCTGCTCCCCATTCTTAAAAAAAATGTTCGCTGAATCATTTTCTCTCTCCTTTTCTTAATAAAATTTGTAGAAAAAGCTATCTAATACTAGTTCAGTGCCTCTACTTTCTTTTCTTTCATTCACTATTCACCCCCTTGCAGTTTGGCTTCTGATCCTATCACTCAACTCAACATGAAGTGCTTCCTCTCAAATTGCCCATGATCTCTCACTGCCCAGTCTGATGGTTTTCTCTCAGTCTTCCACTAGAGTGGACATTGAGGCCCACTCTTGCCTCTGGCTACCATCCTTCCTGGGTTTTCGTGTATTCTTTTCCTGTTTCTCCTCCCTGTCTGACCTTTCCTATTGTATCCCAAAGCTCATTCTTTGGTTTTTTTCCCCTTCCCTCTCTACTCTCATTGATTTGACCAGCTCCCATGTGTTAAGTTATCATGTTCACACAAATGACTCCATGTGTCCAGCTCTAATTTTGAAATATTAGCTCCTGGAGAACACATCTCTTCTTCACTTGTATTCCCACTGCCTAACACAGTCCTGGCAGAGTAAACACTTAAATGCCTGTTTATTGTCTAGCTGCTAAGCTCCAGTTCAGTAACTCTTATCAGACAGCTCAAATGCCATATGTCCAACACAGAATGCTGTTATCTTTCCCCAAGACCCTTTCCCCTCTTCCATATTTCCCTATTTCTGTCAAGGAACCCCCATCCCTCCAATCTTCTAAATTTGCCACTTTGGTGTTATTGTCCTCCACTGCTAAGTTGCTCATCATGTCAGTTGTTAGGTCTTCCTTCTATGATCTCTCACACATGATCTTTTCTCTCTACACACATAGCCAGAATCTGACAGATGCAGGCCCTCATCTCTACTGCCAGACCAATGCAATGGCCTTCTAACTGATCCCCTGCCTCAAGTTTCTCTTGCTCCATATCCCTCCAAAGTGATTATCCTTAAGCACAGATCACCATTCCCCTATTCCATAAAACCCAGCAGTTCTTTATTGCCTTAGGATAAAATGCTAAGCCCTCTAGCTTCTACAACCTTTCATGATCTGTTCCCAACTCAACCATATTACATAATTGTACTTCTCTTTTTATACTATAATACTCAGAAAGGATTTCTTGGTTCCTTAAATACAATATTGAACCAACTCTGTTTCTGTGTTCACTGATCCCTTTTAATTTTTTTCTTTCTTCTTTTGATTATTTCCTATTTAGTCTGTATGTGCCTCCTGTAAATAGCTTGTTTGTTGTATACAACTGTTTGCATGTTTTCTCCCCCTATTAAACTGTGAGCTCTTTGAGGGCAGGGGCTGTCTTTTGCCTTTCTGGATATCCCCAGCACTTAGCATAGTGCCTGGCACAAAGTAGGTGCTCAATAAATGTTTACCATCCTCTATGCCAAAAATGTACTTTCTTTTTTTCACCCTTTCTTCATAGAATCCTTCACTCTGAACCTTCAAGACATGGTCTAAGAACCACCTCTCACATGAAGCTTTTCCCTAACTACTAGTGTCCTCCCTCCCTAACCATACCTTGTATTTAACTACTTTTTATTTATCCTATGTCTCACTCATTAGAATAGAAGCTTCATGAGAGCATGAAATGTTTCTTTTTGTCTTTGCATCCCTAACACCTAGCACAGAGTCTGGTACCAAACGAAAACAGTAATTTGAATTCAATAAACTTTAAGTCAGCTCCTCCTCTGTGTTGGGTATTGAGAGGATCCACAATTTAAAGGATGAGACATCATCTCTTGCCGCCATGGGAGAGAGGACACACACTTAAATGATCTGACGTTCTGCTGGTTTTCCCCCCAGGGCAGTAGATCAGAGGCTATCTACATCTTAGTCTAAGGACTGCCAAAGGCAAAACACTCATTAACCACACTTGCTAATGTAAGAGCATGTGCAACTGTTTTTGTCCACAGCACTTAAAAGTATGAATCTTGGCCTCTACTTACTTCATATAGTTCTCAAGTGAATTATCATTGAAAT
Organism: Gracilinanus agilis; assembly: GCF_016433145.1. NCBI lineage: Eukaryota > Metazoa > Chordata > Mammalia > Didelphimorphia > Didelphidae > Gracilinanus > Gracilinanus agilis. The sequence continues at coordinate 28,664,551 of NC_058135.1, forward strand.
AAATGGAAATGCCCAACAAGAGGGCACATAAGCCTTGAACCAACTGTTCCTCTTCTCCAAGATTTTCTGCTATTTGTGCTGTAAGCTGAAAATCTTGTTAAGGAAGACAACAAACTTCATCATATGCCCAATGCATGTTATTTTGCTACTTGCAAAAATTATTATACATTCTTTGGAGAAATTTCCATTTCAAGATTTTCTATAATGGCACATGTACAAAGCCAGTTTCAATGAGTCACACAAATAAATGCTATAATTTCCTGTGTTAGAATTTAGTGAAATTTCATCAGAAATGTTTTATTATACTTCCTATACTCCCCTAATACTTACATGCGTCTTAGCACAGTTGAGGTAAGATAGGCAAATTTGGAGCCTAGTACTACTTGTAGAAGAAAAACATTAAAGCTAAACAATCACCCTTAGTTATCTAAAACAAACAAAAGGATACAAATGGAATATTGGCTGAATTGTGGAGAAAGTGTGTGACAGCAATCGGACAGTTGCTTAACCAGGTACAAAGCAACATTAATAACCCAACTCGCGTTTGTACTTTGCTTCCCTGAAACAGAAAAGTTGGCATGAATGTCTTCCCATGTATTTTTACCAAATTCTCTCTCATCAAACTAAGAATTTTAACAGTTAGTCCCTTTCTCTCCCAACATTAACCTTCAATAGGAGGAAAAGCATTTTGAGTATATTTGTAATGACCAGCTTCCTGGCATGCAGTTAATTTTCAGTAAAACAATATTTTCTTCTATTATCCACACACAGCATTCCCATGTGCAATCAATGGCAAGCTCAAATAAGATGAAGAGAATTTGATAAGAATTAGTAAAAATTAATGCTCACAAATATAAATTGGCAAGAACAATCTATGTGCTGAAGAATGTGGAAAGCTCCCTCCCTTAAAGCAATTCAAATATGTCTAAGATGCAATCTTAGAAGAAAACAGCCCTAGTGCTCTAGTCTAGACACCCTAGGCAGGCTCCTGGTGAGGAATCTCTCTTGACTAAATCAAATTGATCCTCAGATCACAGGCATACAAATGTTCTTTGGGTTGTACCACTAAAAGCCAACACCTTGGTACTTGCAGTCTGTCTTAAAAAAAAAAAATCATCAAATGGGAACAATGACAAGAGCATGGAATGCACACAACTTTCTGAAGAAGTAAAAAATGTACCTGCACCATATTGTGATAATTCCAAAAATATTGATAAATGTTTAAAAGATACAGCCTTAACAAGGCATTTAGAGTTCTTTAGTCTAGTACTGCTTTCTTCCCACCATTACAAAGTGAAATTTCTCACCTTTTAAGAGGCTACTCATAAAGCTTTTTCAACTTCATTGTTGTTTATAAAGTCTTTAAGGTGAAAGCTTTCTTAAAAACCATATAGTACAAGTATATATTACAAATGATGAACCTGAGTAACCAGGAAATGAATGGACCTGCCCAGGTTACACAGCTACTGTAACTAGATACCAGGTGTTCTGATGTTTGGTGGAGGGCTCTTTCCATTGTATGTGTATATATATATACACACACACATGTGTCTGTGAATATATATATTCACAGACACATATGCACAAATGCACACATAATGCATATGTTTTGCACACATCTACAGTATGAGTGCCAGTACATAGAATCGTAGCTAACTGTCTTGTCTTGAAATTCCACTTGATGTCAAGTACAACCTCTTAGCTTTATTAAAAATTCTCAAATCATTTTCCAAGCTAATCAAAGGGAAGGCATTAGCTGGAGTTTCTGTTTAAGCAAAATGGGTCTTACCTCTCCTTCCATCATCTCCCTGATTGAAGCTTTTCTGTACCTCTCCTCCAAAACAAAGATTCAAAAATATTTTTTAATTCAGGAAGATTAAAAACACCATAATTTTTCTATCCAGCCAGGAGGCATTTCCAATACTCAAATGCAGGAATGGAACAGTCCTGTTCCTTCTAGCAGCCTAGAAGCTTTCTGTTTGCTTTATACTTATATTAGTGCATTAAGCTTTTATAATGTATATTATGTGTTATATGTTATATATCACATAACTTTTACAATGTATATTATACAGTTGGGATTAACTTAAGCAGCAGGCCTGAGTCAACCATTAACCATTAATTGAGCACTGACTCGTGTCTTTGTTGCTTTTTATCCTCTCCAGAAGTTTGAGATTTCCCCCCTAATCATTATATAAGAGTAAAATTAATACCCAATAACTCCAAGTATTATATTTTATAAGATTTATTAATAATCACTTGAAGTAGAGGAAAAGTAAAGCCTGAGTAAAGACAAGTTTAATGGACCACAAAAGAGGGAGAAGAAAGAGAAGGGGTGTGGTTACAGAAACTTATCTTCAAAACTTTAGGATGTAACTTATGGACGAAAGTGGGATGCTGGGAAGCATTGTCCTGGGGTACAAAATTCTAATTACACAATTATAACCACAAAGACTATTTCAACGCTGGTACAGTGGGTTCACTACCATAGTCTTACTGATCATCACAACAAAACCAGGAGGCTGACTGCATCCTCATTTTTCATAGCAGGGCATGGAGGTACCTTGACCAAAACACACACATGCTAACAACCTGCAAAACTAGGATTCCATTCCACAAACTTTCATTTAGCACCTAAAGAGCACTGTGATGGGCACTTAGCAAGACAAATTCAGGTAAAGAATCTGCTTTCAAAGGATGAGACAATCTGTGAGGAATTATGACACATGCACAAATAACTAACACTTTATAACTTGTTCTTTTGTAATAAGAATGTAAAAATTTTCATTTGTAAGACACATAAAAGTGTGTGCATAAAGTAGTGTTATGATCACGAAGGAAATCACATGATTTCTGAGTTCAGTGCTCTTTCAATTAAATTCTGTAAGCATTAAGTGCTTGGCATGTGCAAGGGATTAAGAAATGATAAAGAAAGACAGTCCCTACCTCAAGGAGCTTAACACTGTCTGCTTCCTCAGTTAATTAAAAATGACTAGATCACTTACAATGGAACAAACCATTTAGACAGAGAAACAGATCAGCTGGCTTTGAATGTATAGATGTGGAGGTTCTACTTTACGCTTTCATTTATTGCTTTTTATAGTCAGCACGAACTAAATGTCTCTTGATGACCAATTTATATATGTCAGTTTATAACATTAAAGGCTTGAATAGAAATTCAATAAACATTTCTTTATTTGAAAATCTTTTTAACCACAATAAAAAGTTTAACAAGGGGGCAGCTATGTGGTTCAGTGAATTGAGAACCAGGCCTAGAGATGGGAGGTTCTGGGTTCAAATGTGGCCTCAAATACTTCCTAGCTGTGTGACCCCGGGCAAGTCACTTAACCCACTTTGCTTTACCCTTACCACTCTTCTGCCTTGGAACTGATACTTAGTATTGATTCTAAGACAAAGGATGAGATGGAAGGTAAGGGTTTAAAAAAAATACATTTGCCATACAGAGGATGGGTTAAAAAAAAGGCAATGAATTTTCTTTTCTTTTTTTTTTAAAACCCTTACCTTCCATCTCATCCTCTGACTTAGAATCAATGCTAAGTACAGTTCCAAGGCAGAAGAGTGGTAAGGGTAAAGCAAAGTGGGTTAAGTGACTTGCCCGGGGTCACACAGCTAGGAAGTATCTGAGGTTACATTTGAACCCATGACCTCCCATCTCTAGGCCTGACTCTCAAACCACTAAGCTATCCAGCTGCCCCCTGTATTTTCATTTTTTAAGAATTTTAAGTGCTAAAGAATTTTTCTTAGGCATCAGCCCAAATCATCTTTTAGAAAATTTCAAATGACCATTTCAAGATAATTTATCTCAACTTTTTTTTTTGGGGGGGGTGCACCAAAATATAAAACGATGTCTGGTATTTTGACTTATTTCAGTTATGAGAACAAACACACTCAGGAATTTTAGGTCTAGCAAATTTTGTTTTACATATCGAAAAGTATTAAAAATGTATTCTTTTAGGCAGTTATGTGGCTCAGTGGATGGAGAGTCAAGTCTAGAGAAAGGAGGTCAAAGGTTCAAATCTGGCCTCAGAAACTTCCCAGCTGTGTGACCCTGGGCAAGTTAACCCCCCACTGCCTAGCCCTTACCATTCTTGCACCTTAGAACCAATTAGTTCTATCTAAGTTAGAAGACAAGAATTTTTTTAAAAGTATTCTTTGATGTCCATTTTTGTAGAATATTGAGTCCAGCACATATGACAGACCCGCCCTTTTCAAATGCCACAAAAAGCACCAAGATAGAATTCTCACGTTAGTAAAATATTCAATCATGCTTTGACATAGACATCATGCTCAATACTATTAACTTACCTATAATATAAAAAACATCTCGATTCAGCAACTCAACTACTGTTATATGGATTTCAAAGTGAAAACACACACCCAAGCAGGCCTATGTTTACCAGATTATTTCTTTTGCCAATCACTCAGAAAAAGTAAATCGAAGCATTCCCAAATGTTCTAATGATACCTCTTTTAAATAATATTTACCAAGGGCCTGAGTAAGTTTACCTTATTTAAAAAACATTAGGGGGAAAAGAAGAGAGTTTGAACTAAAACCCTTTGAAGTCTGCAAAATGCAAGCATCCCAAGAGAAAGCCCAAGGCCAGCTTACGATTATCACTGCCCCAGCTCCTAGGACACCACTGCAGCAACCCACTGAGAAGCCCTTAAGAGCACTATCTTGGTTGACACATCAAAGTGTAAGTAGGATATTACTTCAACAAGCAGTTAAAAAAAATCAGTAGAACCCAAGACACAGAAAAGCCCTATTTATAGGAGGGAAATACCTAAGCTCCACCAGATGATACATACCCGTCTGTCGATCTTATCACCCTGTAAATTATACATTAAAAAAATTCACATGTATTACAATTTTTAAAAAATTAAATCTGGAAAAGTCCTACAAAAATTCTGTCATTCCACCCCGAGTCTTTAAAACTTTCATAGAACTAATCATTTGTGGCAAACTGTTTTACTAAAATATTCTTTAAATATTTTGGGGTCAAGAGAATGGATTGCTACTATCTGAGAGCTGAAATGAATCACCTTGAAGCTCTTTCATTATTCATAAACCCTTATGGCTACTCATTGATTCAGTGTATGGAGACATAGCTAGATGGTCAACAACTACTGGACTTAAGACAGGATTTCTGATAGCAAAAGCTAGAGCTGCAAATATTAAATGACTACAAATGGCTTTTTAGGATAAGGGTTACTTCTAAATATGTGGGACGTTTATGTTTTTTTTTTTACTTAGAATACAGAGATAAAAAAAACTACTAGAAATTCAGATAAAGGTGGAATTTTTTATTAGTGAAAGAAACGCTGAGCTTCCTAATACCCAATTTTTGTCCTTAAAAAGCTCAATCACAAATTCCTGTGGAAGACTCTTAATTAAGTCACAGAAGCACAGATTTATAGCTAAAAGGGGTTATATTACAGCTAAAAGCTAATAGGGGCCATCAAGTCCAAACCTCTCATTTTACTGCTCAGCAAACTGAGGCAGAGAGAAGTTAAGTATTTCTGCTCAAGATGCCATTTCAAGCAAAGTGCTCTGCTCTAAGTGAAGATGCAAAACAAAGGAGAGCCATGGTGGTACAAGTCAAATTAATATTATATAGTACAAACTAATGCCAGAGACAAAATGCCATAACAAAAGGTCACAGGATAATACAGCAGGCACAACAGCAATGAAACACCTGCTCTAAGAAGATGTCAGCTTCATTCTCTTCCTAAATGACAACAAGGGCATGAGCCTTGTTCTTCTCTTTCTCTGCAAATACTTCTGATGCTCCATAAATTCTGTAGGGTTTATGTGCTGACATCAAAATGTTTAGTGCACATTTCCCTTCCCCTTTGGACACAAGGATGGCCAAGTACTGCACCTGGGAGAGGATATTAGTGCATTGCTGCAGCAGGGACACCGGAGGGTTGCCAATACTCGTGGCAAGCTGGACCCGCAGTAGTTGCTCTTTCTGGGTAGAATTTTCTTGTAAAGCATGGGCCAAGGCCACAGCAGCACACCAATTTGAAAGGGAATCCGTAGAAAAGAGGCCTCCACATAGCAGCTGACCAGCCGAGACGGAAATACCTGTAGCTACAAAATCAACAGCAGAAGGTGTCAGAACTCCATAGATGGGATCAAACTGATTTTACAGAAAGGACTGAGGAGGTGGTCTACATATGAGATAAGCTTTCATCTAATGTCATGAAAATACAAGATGTCTTTAATTACCTCCCATTGCTCCTATGCCAAAGTGGGTAACTCAGAAGTTATGAAGGAAAAAGCCAGGGAGAGGAAAAACGTCCAAGAAGGAAATTATGGAAGAATTACATAAAAGGAATTTAAAAGGTCTTAGAAAAATATCAATGATAGACACCATGTGGAGCTGAAAAAAAAACTGCTTCTAAAACAATTCAAAGAAAAGTGATTCCTTTCAAACCCAATGAAATGATTCCTTAGCAGTCAGGGCTTTTTCTTTCATTTGCCTTTTCTTTCTCTTTAAAATTTTTTATTGTTTTTTTGTTTTGACATTACCTTCATTTCCATATAAAAATACATCCTTCCCTGGCCCAGAGTCATTCCTTGCCACAGACAGTAAGAGAAGAAAAGTAGGATAAGCTGGACCATTCTGCATCAGCAGTCCCCACCTCTGCAGAGGCAGCTTGGTCATATGTGAAAGGAGAAGCCTGGAGATTGTGGTCACCCAAGAATTGCCTATCCTTCATGTGACTCTAGACACTGTGTAGATTGTTTTGCTGGCTCTCATTTTACTATGACTCCATTTTTATAAATTTTTCCTCATTTCTTATATAGCAAATTCATCTTCCATTACATTCATGAGCCACAATTTGTTTAGACAGTCAACAATCAAAGTAGATACCAGGTAACTTTAAAGGAGAATGTCTTTCAGATTTCCTTTTTCTGTTTCTATGAATTATGCCCTTCATAGCTGGCTAGAATGACAAAACAAGTGGTAAATCTATCATGTTATTAGCAGGAAGTCTTGTCTCCATTTTTTTAGATTTGCTTTTAAAAATGGATTCTTGGTTGAAATAAAGAGCTGAGCAGAAATGATTTTTGTTAACTTCAGGAAAAGGAAAGGTTTATTATAGGTAATCTATTAATGCAAATCAATAAATTGAATTTTCTCAGTATTTTCAAACAATGTTTCCAAATTAAGGTTCAACCAGTTTAGAAGACTTGCACATTTTTATCCGACTCATCAATTCAGATACGACGACCTCAACTTCAACAACTGTGCTTATAAAGAGGGATGAGAATTTTTTTTTAAGTGCATGAATTTTTCCTAACAAAACTCTGACAAGTTTCTTCTATAACCACTTGAGAATATGCCTTGTCAGCATGATAAAAGTCAAGTGGAAAAAGAATGACTATAATATCCATCCTATAATATGTATCTGAATACAGAGATAGTAAGAGTACCAGGTTTGGAGTCAGAGAACCTATACTTTAATCCTAGTTTTACTACTTATTACCAAAGTGACCTTAGAGAAGAGGCAGTTAATCTCTGTGAGAATTAATTTCCTCACTTTCAAAATTTGAGGGTTGGATCTGATTGCTCCTATGGTTTCTTCTGTAACATGAAAACTTTTAAAAGCATTTTTGTTTCCTGGACCCGTTTGACAGTCTTATGTAATCTTCAAACTCAGATGAATATTTTTAAATTCATAAAACAAAATACACAGGATTACAAACATCATCAATTCTATTGAGGGGTAAGTCTGTCAGTCTATCTATCCAAGGACTCCAGAGAGAGCCCCTGCTCTACAGTTTTTCATCATAGTCAAAAACTAGAAACTAGGTAGGCGTCCATTTCTTGGGGAATGGTGAAACAAATTGTGGTACAGAAGTATAATGGAAATATTACTATGTGCCATAAGAAATGATGAAATGGTCAATTTCAGAGGAAACTGCAAAAACTTCTATATGAACTAACGTAAAGTAAGCAGAATTAGAATAAATCCTTAATACAATGACAATAACATTACAGAGAAAAACTATGAAAGACTAGAACTCTGCTCAATACAATAATAAACTGAGTCCAGACACCTAAAGATGAATCTCCTTCCTATCCCTCTCCCCTCCCCCTTCTCCTTGCGGAGAGGAGATTATGAAATAAATGTGTGGAAATGAGATATAAATTTTTGGAAATGGCCAATGAAGATAATTTATTTTGCTGGACTTTGCATTATTTGTTATGAGGATTTTAGATTTTTTTTTAACTGTTTAGTGAAGGAGAAGGGTATGGTGAGCACGGTTAATAAATGTCTGCAGAATGATGGAAGGAAGGAAGGTAGAATGAGGAGATTGGGGGCTTCTGGGAAGTAAAATAAAATTTGGTGTTGGGATTTACATTTGCAGAGCACAAAGCTAAATTTCTAGAAAGCAAAATTAGTGAGAAGAGTTTATTTAGGATAAATACATTTATTTTGCTATGAATTTTGATCTACACCAGTGATGGGCAAACTTTTTAAAGAGGGGGCCAAAGGAAAAGAAATGTTCATCTGTCAGTCTTTTTCTAAGGCAACTCTTTCGAAGTTTCATTGTATTGTATCCTACTCATTGTATTTGTCAGATCAGGAATAATGTCGTGCAGCCAAATAGAGCATTTCAGGGTGCCCCGCCCCCCAATCTGGCCCGCGGGCCGTAGTTTGCCCATCACTGATCTACACAATTGACCTCAAGATCTTATCATGAAAAAACATAATTAAAAACATCTGATAATAAAAAGAATCCTTGCTGAGATTTATGATTCTCCTGTTAGAGAGGTGGTCCATCAGCAAATCTTGGACAGAAGCTATGGTGGTACAATGAACTGGGACTAGAACTGAATGAGAAGAAGGAGAGAGAAGGAGAAAGAGAAAAGAGGAAGAAGACTAGGTTCCTTTTGGGAAACTAGTGCTTTTAATGACATCAAACCATTCCTTGAATCAAAAAGTCCAGAAATATTCTTTTTGTTTTTTAATGTTCACACTGACTTTTTAAATTTTGAACCTAACAGAATTAAATGAGCTTTTCCATATATTCATTCCAGAACATAAAGGGAGGGCTGTATAGATAAACTGTGAATATCTATTATGTAGCTTGCTTTTCTTTTTAAAGTACAAAATGAATTCGACATTAACTTTTAACTCTATCCTTCCTGCTTACGCAATTCTTCCATTGTCATATAAGGCTGTAAATAATGGAATCCCATAATTTAAACTTTGGGTCACTTAAAAGGCCACAACATATTACCAGCAAAGAATTGCTCAAACCAAAACACTTACTTAACATTAAAATTAATCTTCAGAAATATGAAGATGGTCGGAGGACAAAAAATATTTTAGATGTAATTCATAGAGTCAATTTAGAAACTCTTAAAAAAAATTACTTACCATCAATGGTAGAAGGCAGAAGTGTTGCCACAATTTCCCCTTGTCCTTTCTGATTTTTATATAAGAAACACTGGAAACAGTAGAGAACAGCACAGCGCAAGACAAAAGGTTGCCTTTCATTAACCATGGACATCAGAAGCACAACAATTGCAGGCCTGTTTCATTTTTAAAAGAAAAATGCATATCAGAACCAAAGCACACAAAACAGAAGACTCAGTAATGTGAGATTTGGGACCAAAATGACAGTTACTGGTGTGCAGGAAGGGTTGCTTGAATTTTTTTCCCCATGGCTACTTATTTTTCTAAGGCCAAACTCAATCAATTAGGAAAACTTGAAAAACTGATTTGCCTATTCATCTGTAATTATCTCCTAAAGACAAATCACCACCACCCCTTGTATAAGAGAATGGAAAGGACACTATTAGAGGCAGAGGTCCTGGGACATGACAAGTCTTTTTATGCCCCTTTACTAGGTGGTTAATCTTGGACAAATCACCCCTCTTGGCGTTTCCTCATCTATCAAATGGGAGCAACACCATCAGTCATTTCTGGAAATATCTATCCAGAATTCACCACTAAAATTCTATCCAAATACTTCCAAAAACTGATATGAAAAAAGTGGAATCTATTTTCATCTACCTCAGGGTTAGGAATCATGGACAAAAGCTTGGAAGCAGTAAGGATTCAGGCCAGCTAAAGAATTAATTCAGTTCAATAACTCTTTACTGAGAGCCCACTATGTCCAGCACTGTGTCAGACTTATTTTTAGTCAAGACACAGGTAAAGGTGAATTGTGAAGGAAGTCATATTCTGGAGAAGAAAGGCAGCATGTTTTGTCAAGTGGTAATTACTTCTAATCATACATGTAGATATTTCTAGTAATTTCTAGTAAAAATGGGGAAAAAAAAGTGCCCAAAGTTCCAAATAAAAATCAGTATGTCTGATTTGCAGAAAAGATTCATCTCTTGCCTAATGAGGATTTAGAGGACAAAAATACCTATATATGTTTTCCTACCAAATTGAAGCCAATTAAGTATGTTTCCAAAGGAATTTTTTATTGGTGCTTTTTTCCTACCGTGGTGGGTTTGAAGGTGCATTTACAGATGCAAAGTAGTCTTGGTTTACTTGGCAGCCTCGAATAACTTCTGACACAGTGTTAATAGTCTGTTGAGAAGAATTTGAACATTCACAATAAACAAACATGGAAGATTAATGCTTATTTCAGAGTAGGGAAAACTTTAAATGCTTCCCTTTCAGTTTAATCTCCAAAGTATGCTTGAAAAACTGCAAAGATCATTAGGAAATAATTTGCAGCAATTAAAATCTCATATAAATTTCTTACAAATGCACTCATAAATCTAAATCTCCCTGTAAAAATACTTTCCACTAACATCCTGAAAATAACTTTAAAAAAAGTTTCCCCAACCCAAATCACTTCAGGGAAGACTCATTTGGAGGAAAAAATAAAAAACAAAAAACTCTGCCATGGGATGAAATTATAACTAAGGAATCTCATATAAACACACACACACAAAAAAAATCAATATAGCTGTAACTTTTTTCTTTAGCAAAAGTATCTCTGCCTAGCCTTGAAAAAAATGTTTACCTCTAGAGCAGTGACAGCAAACTTTTTAGGGACCTGGTGCCATGAAGAAACCTGCTATCCATCTCCATATAAAGAATTGAGTAGAGGGGCAGCTGGGTAGCTCAGTGGAGTGAGAGTCAGGCCTAGAGACAGGAGGTCCTAGGTTCAAACCCCGCCTCAGCCACTTCCCAGCTGTGTGACCCTGGGCAAGTCACTTGACCCCCATTGCCCACCTTACCAATCTTCCACCTATGAGACAATACACCGAAGTACAAGGGCTTAAAAATAAAAACTAAAAAAAAAAAAAAAAAAAAAGAATTGAGTAGAGACTGAAGTAGATTTTTTTCTTTATTTTTGGACATGGCTCAATGTAGATATGTGTTTTTTACAACTACATACTTGTAATGGTTTTATTTTTTTCTTGCCTTCTTAACAGAAGGAAGGGAGAGAATTCAGAACAGAATTAAAAAACTGAATTCTAAAAAAAGTTTCTTAAACTGTGGTTAAGAACCTGTGTACAAAGCAATATTTTTATAACTCCATTTCAATGTCATTATCTTCTTGTAATCCTATGTATTTATCTTATGCATTTAAAAATATTATTTTAAAAAGTCCGTAAGTTTCATCATATTGCCAAATGGGTCCAGGACACATGAAAAAATAAGAACCTTGCTCCAAACTAACAACCAATAGGTCTTTAACAAGTACCTGCAAGGCAGACATTGAATGAGGAGCAAGGGATACAAATACAAAAAAATGGAACTAAACAAAAAGCACCACCTCCAAATATGTATTCACATATTCGGCATAAGGCAATTTTAAAAGTTTTTAAATAAAAGGTAGCTAATAGAGAGAGGCATTAACAGTGGGAACTGAAGGTCAGAAAAGGCTTCATACAAAACAGGGAAGGGAAGGATTATGAGGCAGAGATAAGAAAGGAGCACATTCGACTTCCGGGTTAAGATGGCGGCAGAGTAAGAAGCAGCTCTAAACCTCTCCTGACCGAAACACACAAAACTCCTCAAGGGGACATAAAAACAAGTCCAGACGAACGGAGGAACCCCACAACAGGGCACAGCGTGGAAGGTACGTGGAATCGAGACATTTCCAAGCTAAAAAGGGCTCTCACTCAAGCGCGAGCTGAGCAACCGCCCCACCCCCACCCCCTCCACACTCACCTATAGCTCTGAACCCAGCTAAAAAGAAATAGAGCAAGTTTGGGGCACCCATCGAGTCATCAGCAGCTCCGGGACCTGTTCCTGAGAGCAGCAAGACTTAGGACCCCATTAAGTCAAGAACGTACGCGAAATCTGAGCGCGAAATCTGAGCGCGCGCGCGGGAGCGGACGCTGGGAGCGGAGCGCCGGCTGAGCAGAGGCGTGGGTGCCAGCTGAGCAGAGGCTTGGGTGCCGGCTGAGCAGAGGCGTGGGTGGAGGCAAACACAACCAGGAACTAAAGCCTAAGTGGGGAACCAGTGCAGACATGTATACGACTGTGGAAGTAGCTCCCTGAGACTTGTAAAGAAACCTCCTGCAGAGGTTCAAGCAAGGGAATCCACCAGGGGGCTTGACCTTGGAAAAAACTAGAACTCAGTCCTCAGGAGCCAATAGATCTCAGATAGACACTGAGAGCGAGGATAAACCTGAGAAGCTGCTGGGCTAATGATGGCTAACCAGTTACAGGAAATTCAGAAGAGAAAGAATAATAACAAAAAAAAGAAGTCTTTAACACTCGACAGCTTCTACACAGAGAAAATCCAGACAACCGAGCAAACAGAGGAGGAGAACAAACAACCATCCAGACCCTCCCCAAATAAGGAAAACTCCTCACAACCTATGGAAGAGTTCAAATCTGAGATTTTGAGGAAAATGGAAGAGATCTGGCAAGAAAATAACAGCTTAAAAGGTAGAATCTTGCAACT